>NW_028177880.1:0-13842 GCF_964030765.1 Micromesistius poutassou | reverse complement strand
AGGTGAAGCCCCCTGTTAAACACGTGCAGAGAGAGAGAGAGAAGCTCACCGTCATAAGCTACTCGTTTAGACAAAAAGGGGGGGGGGCCTCGCTCTGTGGCTCATCACGGCCGTCCCACAATGCAGCACTGAAGCATCGCCGTGGGCTACAGGAGAACGATGCACACACAGTGCACGCAGGACGGAGAGGTAGACGTTTTGCCCCCCCGCTAATGGAAGATGACACACACTCGAGCATGAAATGACTTCTGCCGATCCTGCCGATAGCACCTATTCCCCCCCCCCCCAGACGGATTAAACTGAGGAGGATGATGTGCGCCCCTGAAGTTAATGGTGGTTTAAGAGATGAAAGAAGCAATATAGGAGGCCTGTTAAATCACGCTTTCCATAATTTTATCTCTTTCCGTTTATCATCGCATTCGTTTTTTTTTTTTTTTTTTTTTCTCCCCCCTTCTCTATAAAAAATATATATCAATTAACTTTCATCATATAAGGTTGTGGAAAGGGAAATTCGATCTTGCATGTGCCAAAAGCCCTAATTAGTTGAGACCTAATTAACAAGGCATATGTAAATGAGAGGGGGTGATTTGCGCCCGTCAGCCGCCCGTCCCTGGAGGAGGAGAGGACTGCGAGCAGCCGAGAGTCGGCTCTGTTGAGAATCATTACTCCACCAGGGGCAGGAAGCCAGCGCCTCACAGAACAGCCATCCTTTACATTATTGAAGCAGATGTCCATGAGTCTTTCTGCCGCCTCCTCCTTCTCCTCAGGACTGGCTTCAATTGATCATTTATTTTAGGAGATTCAGGATTTTCTCCAAAAACTATTCACATTGAACAGAATTAATGAATGAATGAGCAGGGGGAAGAGTTAGCTCGCTCAAGGATGATGGCCATCCATGACAGGATCAGACTTTCAGGGCCTGGGTCCAACGCCACCACATTATCCTGCCCCTCTTGTGTTAAGCATGGAGACTTCCCGATTCCCAGACAGACTCCTGGATTGCTTTGGCTCCTTGAGTTGAGGACACACGTCCACATGACTTCTTGATACTGTATCCGTCCGCTCGTTACATTCTCTTGCCTTCTGTCAAATATAAACACTTGTATATATATACACACACACACACACACACACACACGTGGCCGTGGCCATTCAAGGCTTTCATCCAAAAGTGCGTATTCATTCTATCTTTAGATTCCTCCAAAGTCAGTGACTACACTTGTGTAGGCGGCTTCCCTCCGATAGAGTTGGAACGGTTGGAATAGCGAGAAGCATGTGGAGTGGCCAGATGCTGCCATATATCTTCAATGACCGGAGGTATTCTTGGTGCTATCAGGGTGGATGGCCAGCTCCAGTTTGTCGTTTCTGTGTACAAGGCTTGTGCATTCTGGTTGAAGCGGATCATTAGTTGATCATAACACAAGTGCCCTCAAAAGAGCTTTTGCAAAAAGATTGGTGAGCTTTAGCATCTTGCCAAGCAATCTGACTGGGGAATGAGCATCTCTCTCTCTCTCTCTCTCTCTCTCTCTCTCTCTCTCTCTCTCTCTCTCTCTCTCTCTCTCTCTCTCTCTCTCTCTCTCTCTCTCTCTCTCTCTCTCTCTCTCTCTCTCTCTCTCTCTCTCTCTCTCTCTCTCTCTCTCTCTCTCTCTCTAGGATTGCATGCCTATTACTGCTGGCTGTGAAAATAGCTAAGAGGATGCAAATTATCGTCTGAATCAATGACCCTGGATTCATTTGGAGTGGGCACGAAGCCCTAAGGACCCAACGCCTTGAAACGACTTTTCTTGGGACCCTGTATAAAGGTCTGAACTGCAGGAGCAGGTGTTTCGAGTCCACGACTTAACACGGATGTTTTCCCTGCTTCTGTTCAAAGGAGACTATTGTGAATACAGACTGGCCTCTGGCCACGACTTGACTCAGAGCAGTGCTTCCACTTGCCACCCGAGTTCGGAAAAATTGAGCCTGGTTGGCGGGCTGTGAGGAAAACTGCTGAGCTGTTTGGGTTCCAGATGGGGTCGCCCGGAGCTGGGCGCTGTGAGAGAGCCTCTGTGATACTTTTACTTTGGGAACAAGTTTAATTCAGAGGTTTTTTTTTTTTTTATCCCTTCCGTGGTTCATTTCCTTCTCTGCCCAAAGCCCTGCTGCCGCATAGTGCCTTGCTTTACGGACACAAAAACTTCCGTGTCAGCGGTTCTGGGGGTGGCTTTGGGACGAGGCAGGGACCAATGTGTGACTCATGGCCCAGTCGGAGAGACCAGAGGGGGTCTGAGGGGGATTTGGATTGCACATAAAAACGACTCATCCAGTGCATCATAATAAAAAGGATCATTCCTCGTTCCAATCCTTTATTTTAAAAAACGCCACGAGAACGGAAAGGATTGGCCGTCACGTGGGATTTCTCAAACCCTTTGTCTCATTCTGCTACATTGATGGACTCCATTCCCCATCGTGTCCATGTATTAAAAAACGACAACAATGCACTGTGATGGAGAAAAGATCATCGGATTGCCATCGCCTGTGCATTCTCATGTATCAATGGAGAGTGTTTGCTTTGTGCTGATGCGCCAATCCGCCGACCACTTCCAATTGCCCTTTTTGCAATATATACAGTATATATATATATATTTTATATATCTTTCAGAGCCTGAGGCGATGACACAGTTCCTCGCCCGTCCAGTGCGCTGGGTGATGAACGGACCTGCTTCTCGCTAGGCAGCGCTTCCATTGCCTGTCAGGTCACGTGCCCCCGACATTGATTTGTGCTGGAAGAAATCTCATTATGCCACGCTGCTCAGGCATTAGCAGGAGGGATGGGGATGCACCCCCCCACCCCTACTACAGCCTTAAACATACATACATACATACCTACATACTGTACATACATCCATACATACATACATACTGTACATCCATACATACTGTACATACATGGACAGCATGGACAGAGATGTACACTCACATAGCTTCAAAAGCATTCGCACAAGCAAGGACCTTGTTCCACTGCCTACACCGTCCCAAGACGCAAGACACCCTGGGGCTCCTCCCCCCACCCGTACCACCCCCTCCCGCCATCCCCCACACCCCAAGCCTGGCCTCTTTAATCAGGCTGCACCCCACACACACACCCCCCCGCCCCCCGTGTGTGTTTGATCCGGCTGCCAGCCGCCACCCCCCCAACCGCCCACAACCCCTTCCGCACTTCAACCCTCATGCCTATTCAACGCTCCCCACAGCTTCCCTACACTCACCCCCCCCCTCCGCCCCTGATGCCTTTGGGCGAGAGACTATGGATCTACAGCAAACATATCTCCTTGGCACCCGCTTCGCATCAAAGGGCCCGCGGGGCGGCAGAGGAACATCAAGGCGATGGGTTCTGGGTTCTTCTGTACCGCCGCGGCCCATTTGTTCCATCGACAACGTGCATAAGTGGGATATTAAGAACAGGAAGCCCTTGTCTTGTTTTTAATGAATGAGCTTTTTTTTTTAGTGTGACGTTGTCTCGTTTGGACAAAATCAGTGAAAGAGAATCTCTATCGCTCTCTCTCTCATGTTCTCGGTCTCTCTCATGTTCTCGCTCTCCTTCATGTGGCTGCTTTCTCATGGTCTCTCTCTCTCTCTCTCTCGCTCTCGTGTTCTCTCTTTCACTTTCACTTTCACATAGGACGGAGGTCTGCTGATCAACAACCCCACGGCGTTGGCCATCCACGAGTGCCAGTGTCTGTGGCCCGGCACGCCCCTGGAGTGCGTGGTGTCGCTGGGCACGGGCCGCTTCGCCACCCCGGGCAAGCACAGCGCCACCCACACCAGCCTCAAGACCAAGCTGGTGAACGTCATCAGCAGCGCCACCGACACGGAAGGTAGGTCACCCTAGACGACACCCTCTTCAAAACAAGCCGAGAAACACATAAACAAACAACATCCTTTTCTTCCCCCTCCCCCCGTGGCGTGTCACATTCAAAGCAAAGGCCCGGGGGCGTTTTGAACTCGCCGTATCACCGGCCAGCCGAGAGCTCCGCTGGCGCAGGCTGAATTTGTGGTGGTGGAGCCCTGCCTCATCACAAGCCCTGTGCCGGTGGGTGGTGGGTCACCTCTGGGCAGGGGGCACCTCTGTACCTCCCTAGTTTTGGCGAGGGAGCGCGTCCCCGTGGCGGCGGTGGGTTGGGGCGTGACCCAGATGCAGGGGTTTTGGCGCCCGATTCCCCCGCCCCCCCCCCCTGGTTTTTGGGATTAAGCTCTGGGATTGGGCCTCTTGTTATTTAGAGAGAGCAGATTAGTGGAGTGTTCATCATCCATTTTTCGCCCTCTACCCGTAAACCTCGGTCCCAGCTGTTAATTGTGCGCATGCTTCCTCCAGGGTGTGTACCGCACACAAAACAGCAGCCGGTGCTGTGGTGTGGTGGGAGATGTGAAGACAAATATTATGTTATCATAGAAACACCCATAATGATAAGAAATCCAAACTCAAACATGGTTAACATTGATCGTTCCTTATTTTTCTGTTTAATAACCATTGAACTGAAAATTGTTGGGGTATAATCAGGTTTTTTTTTTAGATTCTGTTTTTTTTATATAATAGCTTTTTAAAATATGAATTTAATATTATTATGTTCAGCGTTTTCCTATAGGGTCGGCAAGCCCAGTAAAGGTGCAATCAAAAGCATTGTAGTGTAAAGAATCAACCCCTACAACAACCCATTTGTGACCCATAACCGATGCATACACCGGCAAATACAAACAATACACCCAATCCCACAGTCCATGAATCTGACTCATCCATTCCTCCCACCCCGCATTGAGCAGGCGGTAGCAACCTTAAACAACCCTAATGGGATGCAACCATCGCACTTCCGACGTCCATTGATTTTGGAGAAGGCTTTTCACTATTGTGTGCACTTTTCGTGTTAATTGTATAATTTGCCACGTCATTACGCCAAAAGGAGATTTGAGCCAATGTTTTATTCAGTGGTAACCTGCCAGGTTTCACTGAACCCAGTGGCCAGCCGCTTTGATTTGATTGGTCTGACCTCCTGAACCTCCCTTCACCTCAGAGTGCTGCGAGAGCAGCAACGCTCACACATGCTGCTCTGTGCGCCTTCAAGCACATCTCCTCAGTTATTCTCCCTCATGCGCTTCGTTTTCAATACAATACATATTTTATACATTTCCATTTTTCCGTTCACAGACCCACATCTCTTTGAATCGCGCATGACAGCCTTCTCCCTCCCAGGAAGAAAAGTATAAACATCTCGGTACCAGTGCACTTTGAATAACCTTCATTCTGGCACACACACACATTTCCAAAAGCCGCCCCGAAACATTTGCTTTTGCGTTCCCATGTATAGCTGTCAGAAACGGCTGACGTATTGTTCTGGCGTTGTGCGCTCCACCAACTGTGACTGTAATCTCTGTTTGCGTTGTGTTTGTACACGCTGGGCTGTATTAGGCATGTATTTATGCGCTGATGTGTAACCTCATGTACATGCCTGGACTCTTTTTCATCATACCTTTCCCCGCTCCCCTCTCCCCTTCTCCACGCACACACACACACACACACACACACACACTCCCACACTCCCCTCCTCCCCTTTCTTTCTCTCACACACACACACAGAGGTCCACACCATGCTGGACGGCCTCCTCCCCACCGGCACCTACTTCCGCTTCAACCCGTACATGAGCGAGGAGATCACGCTGGACGAGAGCCGGCAGGAGAAGCTGAACCTGCTGCAGGCCGAGGCCCAGCGCTACCTGGGCCGCAACGAGGAGAAGATGAAGAAGGCCGCCGCCATCCTGACCCGGGACAAGGGCTCCGGCCAGCGGCTGACGGAGTGGGCGGGGCTGAGGGCCGACATGCACGGCGGCCTGCGCGCCCTGTCCAGGGCCAAGCGCTCGTAGCGGTGACCGCTCCGAGGCGGTGGCGTCGTCGTCCGAGGGGGCCCCGAGAAGCAATGTTCCGGCACATTCGGTGTAGGGCCCGCCATCTTGGTGCTTCTTGAGTAAAATAATCGATGGGGGTTATCTAGAGTAACCAAGCAACCCGTTGTTGTTGTTGTTGTGGTTATTATAATGGTGAAGAAGCACCAGTATGGCCGCTCGGAATGTGCGGGACGTGGACGTGGACCACCGCCCTCCATACCTCCACAAGCTGCTCATCGTACCTCAACCGAAAAAGCATCCCCCACCAGGCTGAACCCACCAATGTACCTCTGGGACAGGTGGTGGGGTGGGGGGGGTGGTTTTCTGGAGCACAACTCAACCGACCCCAGGTGATTTTTTTTTTTTTCTTTGATTAGAGATGGAGGAACGGAGGGCACTGTGTGTCACGTGATGGGGCTCGGTGGCACACAGCCTATAGGGAATCATGACTGGAAAGCCGAAACAAGAGTTCAGGAACAACCGTTGCATTAACTCCTGGTGCTGTTAATCATAAGTGCAAGATAGTATTTTATCTTATTTTTAAGATATGTATTGTAAATAATACATAAAAAAAAAAAAAAACTCTTTCATACCACTTTACTTGACAATTGATTTTAAGTATTGGTGCATGCATTGCCTCAGCAGCTTAATGCACTCGGTGTGCATGCTGGAAGCGCACCTCCCTGCATTAACGCTAGTCATGCAATACATAGCAGAGAAACTGTAGAAAACATACAGCTGCTGACAGAGAGCAGCTACGACCAGTTTGGCCCAACACTGTTCTTCTGGCATGTTTTTCTGGCATTGAAAAAAACACAATTTGTATACATGTATATCTGCATAAAGAATGATTTTATTTATAAGTTGATATGAAAAGATAATAATAGGACCTTTATGTGATTAATTGTGTTGTTTGGTACTCCTAAACGTCACTGCCTACCAATGACCACTGGAAGAAACAATGTAATGTAATTCTAGGGAATTGCGGTGTGTTAACACTCTTAACCTTTTTTTTTATTGGATTTTATTGATGATTGATACTAACCTCACTGGGAATCTTACCGTACCACAAGTCCAGTATAACTGCTCTCAGCAGGTCCATGTAGTTTAATATTGAAGTAATAATGAATGCCGTCACTCCAATGTAACACTTTTAAAATCTATATCAGACAAATGATCCCAAAGGAAGTTGTAACAATTGTAGATGTACATTGTGTAATTCTAGTAACAAAAAAAGATTGCTTACGCTTGTTTAAAATATAGTTTCTCTTTATTTAACGACGTTGCACTGTAAAATATAATTACAGGTTTAAAGGATTAACTGTGGATCACTTTTACCCAGTGTGCTGTTGCTGTTAAAGCCCTGGTCTGTTGCCCCCGTTTAACCCGTCTGACTTGACTGCAACAGAAGGACGTGTGACGGAGTCATGGTCACCGCAAACTGACCTAAGCTGAAAAGGATAGAGCTGGACAAGCGCCAATTTGTTGTTGCATCTCGCCATTTTCCCCATTGATCCCCCTGCAAGGAGTGTTTGGAGTGTTTAATTAAAATCTTTCCGCTGAACCTCACTGTGTCCTAATTATGTGTGATTACACGGGTGCTATCGCAGAAAAGCGGCTGTTTCCATTGCTTAGGGAAACTCGTGCTCATTAGGGAGGTAGGGGAGGCAGTTGTTACCTTCAACTCTGCTGTATTATTGCTCAGCAACAGCGATAACAATATGTTTACAGTGTTGATTTTGTGTGTGTGTGTGTGTGTGTGTGGTCTTTTTGCATTGCTGTGTGTGTTTTGTTAATAAGTGGACAGTTAAGATGCAGGGTCATTCAAAGATACTTGGCAGACGTCATCAGTGGAGGAATAGCTGGAAGCCTGTGAGGAGAGAGTGGGGAGAAGGGAGAGAGAGATGGTGGGGAGAAGGGAAGGCGTGTGAGAGGGAGAAGGGAGAGAGGGGCGAATGGAGAGAGGGGAGAAGAGAGTTGAGGGGAGAAGAGGGGAAAAAGCTAGAGGAGTAGAGAGTGAGACAGATAGTGGGAGGAAGGGAGAAGCAGATCGAATGAGGGCTAGAAGGGAGAGAGAGGGCGAAGGAGCAGGGAGAGAAAATAGATAAATGACCGAAGGAGCGGTGATGGATCACATTCCCCCGCAGCATAAACAGCCGTCACTGGCACAAGCTCCCAGCCACCTCGCCTCCGTGCACGGGAACACAGCAATGGCTGCACAATGGCACATGGCAGTGGACATCAATACCGGGGTGGTCAGCAGCAGCAGCAGGAGTTATACTGGGAACAATTAGTACTGCTCATTACAACACGTGTCCCTCGCCCGTATTGATCAGCATCACGGGGTGAACACGTGCTAGATGTGTTCAACGTTTTTTTTATATTATATATTCAATTTTTTGGTTTATTATTTTCTCTGTTCACAAATTGTTACGGATCAGAATATGCCCTATAAACCCATCTCCATCATGGTTTTCGCCTAGTGTCTTATTTATTTTCATGTTATATTTTATCCCAAATAGAACAATGTACTGATTTTAGGAAAAGCTCATGTGGTTTAAATATGCACTCACACAACTTAACAAGTCAAGAAGATATGCCTCAACCTATAGTTTCTTGTCCCCCCCCCCCTCTCATATGCTTACTGTTACCTTAGGTTATAAACACTAGCATATCACAAGCTTCAGAGTGTATTGACGTGGACGTACATTGAGCAACGTCCAATGGCCATTGTCCTTGCACTTAGTAGACCCCTGTCATCGTGTGTTCCTTCACTAACAAGGTTATCCCGCCGGTAAAGGCTGTTCCCACTCAATATAGAGAGGTCCTAATGCAATCACCCCGCTGGCTATGAGGGTACATGGGGCCTGATTCTGATGTAAACACAACAGACTCTGGTGGCGTCCAACAGTAATTTGATTCTTATTCACACCATCGTCTGAGCCTCTTGAGTTTGTATATATTAGTGTCTGTCATGTGTCCATTATCTCTCTTGCGTGCTTCTGTGTGTTTTCATCTGTTGTGTCTTAATCCCTGAGATGTTTGCTATTCTTTTCCCACTCAAGGAGACAGTTGAGACAGACCATTTACAGAATAACATACTTGACATTTAAACAATCAGATACATGAATATATATACAAACAAAAGGAAAAATAAAGAAAACTGCCAAGGGATTTATTATTTTGCTAGTTTGTCCTGCACGCAGTTGAGCAGTTTAATAACATAACATCATATTTTGTGTATGCCATTGAAAACTCAAATAGAAAACCCCGAGATGTAATTGGCTTCTGCATCCATGAGTCTCCATGAGTACGAAGCCCACGAGCAAATATCAATGAGAGGTAAGACAATGCCAACATTTGGAGGATTTGCATTTCACCATCAACCCAAACTAGATTTGCTTGAGGGTTATACTTATAACCCAACCTGCTGCTGTTATATTCCCGAACTAATGGAAATCCCTGAAAGTATATTACACATAATATGCGTGAAGGAAAATTAAGTGAATATTTAAATAGGATTCTAAACAGCACACAGACATATCGGTAAGGGTTCTGCGAGGAGAGGTGGCAATATGACAACGCTTTTCCAGTGTGGCACTGTTGACGTCAGCACACATCCCAACGTCACCCTCTCCCTCCACCACCACCAGCACCACAACACCCCCACCCCACCCAGCACACCCCCCCCCCCCAGTCTATAATGAGAGCAAATTTGGTTTATCAGGGAGCTGGCGAGGTGCGGTGTGCATGTGGTATGGCGGGTCCTAGTTTGAGTATGACCTTTTTGAATGTCATTCTTGCCTCCCTCTCTCTCTCTCTCTCTCTCTCTTTCCCTGTCTGTCCCCCTCCCCCCCCCCCCCCCCCCCCCCCCCCTCTCTCTATCTCTCCCTCTCTCTGTCTGCCTGTCCCCCTCCCCTCCCTCTCTGTCTGTCGGGCTGTCGTCGTCGTCGTCGTCGTCGTCCCCCCCCCCTCCCTCCCTCTCTCTCTCTCTCTCTCTCTCTCTCTCTCTCTCTCTCTCTCGCTCTCTCTCTCATGTTCTCCCTTTGGTCATGTTTAGTGTCAAAGTCTTAAATTGAAGAAGCGTTTTGACAATAATTATAATAAGACTCGTGGGTGGACCAGATAACGGAACGCTGGTGTGGTGTTTTCAGCACACGCTTAATACCTCAACCCAGGCTTAACACTTCAATAAAACGCTGGGGTTATTTTTAAACGTTGGTTTGCTCGTGCAATGCTGACTTGCTCTCCAATATGGAACGGGAGCTGCCGAGGCATAAGTCAAATATTGAATTGGTACACTACAACAGACAGCGTGTCGGTTCCTCTGAGCGGGCCAGATTGTGGACGGTGGACGGCCGCTCATTCAGGGTGAAGGGAGGCGCTCACTTACCGTCGACCCGAGCGCACCCCGGACATCAAGCGAGTCACCTGCTGCAAACGTGTCTGGCTCTCTGGCCGCAGATGGCGTCCTTTGCCATAACGTCACGTGACGTCGAATTGATGTATGTGTAACATGCTGAGAGCTCGATCCTGCCTGGTTGGCTTATTCGAGTTGAATGGAAAGGAGATGTTCTTTTTCACAGAGCTTGGCCCATCCCATGGCTGCTGCGGCCGCTCGGTGGTTCTAGCTGCAGTCCTCCTCCTCCTCGGGTGAAGATGTGGAGAGCATCAGAGCATGCAAATGCCAAAGAGCCATCAGAAGGCCCTCGCACATCTGGAGAGCACTGTGTGCAAGATTATGATGGTAATGCTTCAACAACTAGCGTTTTCATCCACGCGATTGTGTGTGTGTGTGTGTGTGTGTGTGTGTGTGTGTGTGTGTGTGTGTGTGTGTGTGTGTGTGTGTGTGTGTGTGCGCGCGCGCGCGCGCGCGTGTGTGAGGCTTTGCGTGTTTATACTGTCACCTACTGAGTGCATTGAGCAAGCGAGGAGGAGGGGCTGTCATGATGACCCCACATCTACGAACTATTTATTGATGCATAATCTCTAGCTAGAAATAAACTCGTCACACCAATCACTTTAATGTCATCCATCTGTGTATTGCAGGGTGTAGTGACACACATAATATGATCATATCTGGAGAGAGAGAGAGTGAGGAAAAAAAAAAAAACACGTCGTCGCTGTCACTAATCAGTGCCTTCGGGCCACCATTCAGTGGAAGCGGCGCTGTGGTGGCGGCCGCGCGCAATTGGGCGTGCGCCTACGATGCTGATACACGTGCCCGCGTGTGTGTCAGTAGGCTGCCGCGGCTGGAAGAGGAGGAAAGGAGGAGCAGTGAGGGGAGAAAGCAGAGACAAGTGCAAGAGAGGCTCGGCGGTGGACGGGACTTGACGTAAATAAACACGGGAGACATTGCCACTACAGTTCTGTCGCAGGACTCTGCAAACAGAGGGTCTTCAGATCGAGGCTTCACAGAGACCCACACACACAGACAAGGTAAGATACAGAACATCTGCGCATATGGGATGGCTGCACTCTCACGAGTTTTTAGAAACGCAGATAGTCACCCTGAGTTTCAAACGGATGGGTCCAAAATGATGTGTAGACGTGTAAATTTCATTTGACTCAGTGTTATGTGGCATCGTAGTCGCTGTGTGTGTAAGGACGCTGGGTGTAAGCTACTTTGGGATGCTTGTCTCTGTGATCGGAACGGTCTATTCTCAAGGCAGGTGCACTGTCCGCATCTCTCACGTCCGGTTCCGCAGCTGTCAAAGCTGGCTCACAGACGCGTGTTGTTATGGCGCTCTAAAGATGCTGAGTTCAGTCGCTTAGCACTTGGCTGTCGTAAAGGTGGCTCTTTGGCAGCCCCTATTTATACCATTATTTTGCACTGAGATTAAACAACGCAATTACATTTTGTGAATATTTTAGATGGATGGTTTGACAAACGATTGTTTCTTTTGTCAGTGTCAAGGATTTACCCGGCAAATCCCTGACATCCTAAGCTGATTTGTATATACGTTGTTTTTTCTCTAAATCCCTAGCCTTAAAAAAAACACTCTTCTCTTTTTTTCAAGCAAGTACACACCGACACCTCTAACATCCTGCCAAACTATTCTCAAATTGCATTACATCTCATTGCGGTTTACCCACTCTAACCCTAACAATAACAACTGCTTCCCTGATCAACATAACCACCCTTCCCTCCAGCTCAGCCCCCACCCTCGCCCGCCCCCACCCATCCCTCTCTCTCTCTCTCTCTCTCTCCCTCAGTCAGACTTTCATTCATCCGTCATGTACCTCGCTGAGCCCCCCCTCCTCCCCAGACACCCACTTCATACACAGCCAAACACATATGGAAGGGGTTGCACACTTTCACTCCTGCCTGAGATCAGCTCAATTAATGCAATGCTAATGATGACTGCTCCATTGTCTGGCGGCCTTGTTCCAACCACTGCCCCCTCTGTGAACGCACTGACACACTTTCCAGCCCTGTTTGTTCACTCTTAAGCAGTCTATTGTGTTAATCTCCTCCCGAAGAGCAGATAACAATCTCTCTCTCTATATCCCCGATGCCGTATGCCGTCTTTGCATTCGTTTAGCATGGGGCGGCAAAAGGTTGGCAGCCGTGTATGTTTGCGTGTCCTCTATTGTTGTTGAGGTTCGAGGGCCTTTTTGGCGGGTGTGCTCCCGTCACATGACTGTTGACCTGCGTATGTGTCACCCCTCCCTGTCACCATGGCGCCGGGAACTCTTCGCGTCAGGACCCCCGGTTTGCCGAACCCGGCGGACCACGTTGCGTCTGTAGTTTCATCACTGGGAGAATAACACAAAGATAGCATCAGGGTTAAGATAAAGCAAAGGGAATGCACACTAGAACTAGATAGCGACCTACATTTTTGCCTCCATCTTCACTTTCCCGCTCAGCTGCCTAAAACAGGCCGTCAGGCGGTGCCGAGATTTGCATAACTAAGGGATTATCAGGACACACGTCGGCCGGTGTTATTGTGAGAGCACCAGTTTGTCTCTCCCACTGTTGACCTAATACCAAATGGCGGGCCAGCCGCTGCCTCTGGGGGCTATGGGAAAAGCCTGGGTGGTTGCAGGAAAATGCCACTTATGTCAGTGCGTGGGCTGCAGAGGCACGCACATCATTCTGCGGCCGGCGGATCGGGCCGATCTGTCTGCGGAGCAGGGAGGGCCGACCCGGTGGCAGGGCTGCTGCACAATGTGTGTCCCACACACTGGGACCCGGGTGACGACTCATGCCAGTCATCCCGGGGAGGATGACATCAACGCTCCTCCGCGTACGTCACGCCATACCTAGGATGTCTCGAGGCGTCGGGCCGGCGTGTGGGCGGGCGGGCGGGGCGGGGCGGGCGGGGCGGACGGTCGCGTTGTCAGGGACGACCTTCCGTTGGCTTTTTCTTTCCCGCTTGAAGTCGATGTAAATGCGTGTCCATTGATGTGCGGCGTTTTATCTCAGCCGGCGTGCCGAACTCAGCGGAGGCTGTCGACGCCGTTGAAAGGCTGGGCCTTTTTTTTACGGTCTCAATTACTCACAAGTCACGTCGCGTCTCCTTCAAAGCGGTGACATTGCCGAATCCCAATCACGCGCGCACTTTCATCAAGCCGCAACATCGCTCACGTCTTCTAACCCTCGGGCGCCGGCTTCCTTTCTAACCCAAAGCGCCGTGGGGATCCCCGCCTATTTCATACAGGCCATTACCCATCACTTTGAGTTGAAGAAGACCATGTTTACCTGCTTAGAATGAAGAGTAATGCCTGTCCGGGGTGTACGTGAATGGGATTGGCGCTGTGGCGCGTGGCCTGTGATGGGGTTAACCCTCTGGGGACCGGCAGAGGCCAGCGCTCCATCTATTAGTGTCAGCGCGACCAGGCAGATTGGTCGCTGCCGGCCTGTCGTACACAGCCGCTGCGCACATTTACATGGCCGGAGCCTCTTGTCTCCAGACGAGCTTG
>NW_028177881.1:0-24508 GCF_964030765.1 Micromesistius poutassou | reverse complement strand
TTCAGGGAAACATCGCACAGAGAGCCATTGTTAGGACAGGGGTAGGTAGCGCTTGTATTAAAACACACGTTGTCATGACTGACCTCGCAGAAGAACAGAGTCTCAGTTCACATAAGCACACTGGGGAACAGATCCTTAAAGGATAAAGGGTTTGATACTTTAATACAGATATATTCAAAAGACAATTTGATGATATTAAATATATGAATATAAATGAATATAGTGATTGGGTTTTGGTCAA
This sequence comes from Micromesistius poutassou, assembly GCF_964030765.1. Lineage (NCBI taxonomy): Eukaryota > Metazoa > Chordata > Actinopteri > Gadiformes > Gadidae > Micromesistius > Micromesistius poutassou. The sequence continues at coordinate 24,267 of NW_028177881.1, read as the reverse complement.
CGTTTTTTGTAAGGAAACTGTTCAGGTATAAATTTAAAGCTGCCTTTAAGTCACTTTGTATGCGGTTAGCTACTGCAGAAGGTTACTTTGTACTTTGTAGCCACTGTGTTGTTAGCTTTGTGTACGATGATCCGCTATGTGGATAACGACTCTGTGTGTTAGACCCGCATGTGTGGTTAGCTACTGCGTGTGTGGTTAGCTACTGCATGTGTGCTTAGCTACTGCATGTTTGGTTAGCTACTGCGTGCGCTTAGGTACTTTGTGTGTGGTTAGATACTGTGTCCTCTTAGCTAATGCGTTTATGGTAAGCTACTGCATGCACTCAGCTACTTTTTGTGTGGTTAACTATTCAGTGTGTGGGTAGCTACTGCATGTTCTCAGCTAATGCATGTGTGGTTATCTACCGTGCGCCTCACTTGCTACTGCGCACAATTAGTTACTGTGTGGCATGACTTGTACCTTATAATGGAATATGCAAGTCTCACCTCAATGCTCTGGTAGAGGAAATCCTTGCAAGCACGGCATCGTACTTGCCTCTCTATTGGTTCAAACTGCATCAGCCCTCACTTCCCAGGGACCTGACCTGGAAGGCCGAAGGGCACTTCTCTCAACCTATTGTATATTCATAATGACCTTCAAATGTAATAAACACTGTCTCTCCCTCGCACACACACACACACACACACACACACACATGCTCTCAAACACACACACACACACACACACAAACACACACAGGCATACACACACACACACACACAAACGCATGCACACACACACGCACGCACCCAGAGACACACTTGAACACGCACTCACACTCACACTCACACTCACATTCACACTCACACTCACATGCACACGCACACACACAGACGCTCTCACTTGGGGTGACCTAATTAAGCCTGGGGGTAGGTGTAATTACATGCAACCTTCATCTGCTTCAGCCCCTTTTGTTGGGGCTACCCTTGGTGCCGGTGGACCAGCCCTGTGATATCTCTCTCTGCACTGCTGTGCTGCATCCCTGTTCTTTTATTATAAACCGGTGTGCTCGCATGAAGCTGTTGAGTCTGACAGTGTTGGCAACCTATTTTAACCTGACTTGGTGACAATGTGACAATGCTATCATTTCGTGTGAATTTCTATTAATAGTGTTTCATTTTTTTTGTAGGTGTAAATGTTAACCCGCCCCGTCTGGTAAGCCATAACATTTCCATCGTTTATTTAGACTGACATTTCGACAATAACGCGTGAACAACAAAGAAACAAAGTTGAAATCCATAAAAGTAAGATTTCATAAAGAAAGTCAAAGCCACTTTCTTATTTTTGTATCTTTTCGGCCGAAGTTTGTGTTGGATGGCGGCCGACCTTGGCTGCTGTGGGTGCTCTTCAGATCATGTCATAAAAAAAAGAAGAGGTTGTTAGCACGCGACCTCCCAGGGACGCGCCGCGATTACAGGGACACGCCGGCCCTCTCCAGATAAGCTGGGTCAAGCAGATAGAAGTAAGCGTCGCAGCAGAGAGTCTGCAACAACACAGCACTCAGATGGTGATAGTGGGCAGAGCGATACATCACACCATCCCCCCACCCCCCCGCCCCATTTTACTGCCTTCTCCTCAGAAATGATACGGAGCATCAGTGATACAGTCGATTTTTAGGTCCTTTCTGTTGTTATGTGTTTTCTTCTGTTTAGATTTATTTTCTGCTGGCTCCGGATAAAATCGTGTGCGTATCATCTTGATTGTGCAAGACACACATTCAAAACCACGACCGTGAAATGTTTACCGTGTGACAACAATGTACGTTTAATCCAACAGCAAACTATTTTCGCTTGGATAAAGATGGCCCAACCAAATAAAGGATGAAAATAATGTGGTGTCTACTACGATGTCGGAATAAAAACAAAACAGCAGGAACAAACAAGAAATGCTTGGCGATAAACAAAAAATGAATCGTATGTGTTTTAGATGTTTGCATGTGCATCTGCATGTGCGTGTGTGTGTGTGTGTGTGTGTGTGTGTGTGTGTGTGTATGTGTGTGTGTGCTTGTGTGCATGTGTGTTTGTGTGCGTGTGTGCATGTGTGCGTGTGTGTGTGTGTGTGTGTGTGTCTGTATCTGTGTGTGTGTGTGTGTGTGTGTGTGTGCGTGCGTGTGTGTATATAGGTGTTTCATTGTCTGCATCTGTGTGTGTATGTGTGTGTGTGTTTGTGTGTATGTGTGCATGTGCGTGTGTTTGTATGTGCGTGTGTGTGTGTGTGTGTATGTTTGTGTGTGTGTGTGTGTGTGTGTGTGCGTGTCTGTTTGTGTGTGTGTGTGTATGTGTGTGTGTGTGTGTGTGTGTGTGTGTGTGTGTGTGTGTGTGTGTGTGTGTGTGTGTGTGTGAGCGTGTGTGTGTGTGTGTGTGTCTGTGTGTGAGTGCGTGTATATGTGTAATGCTTATATACACTTCATGGACAGACATGTTTTGAAATGTGAATATCACCAGATGCCATCACTTAATTCGTCCATACCATCAGCCTGACTAAACCTTTACATTGTCAGCTATTTCTCCACAGTTGTACTACATTCTTGTGCACCTTAGAATGAGGCATATACAAAAAAGTGTAACATGAGCTCATTGAGCCCATGTCGCTTAACCTTGCTATATAAAGTTCCCAAGTAACAGCTCTACGCTATAGCAGCACGCTGCCAACTATTTTTAACACTCGCCTCACACATTGGATCATAACGTCTCTGCAAGGATGTGTTACTGTTAACTGTCATCTATAAAGATGCAAATATAACTACAAATGCAATTCCTGAAGGTATTGCGGTGTGAATGCTGACATTGAAATGCTCCGCTCCACTGCTGAAGCTGTGTTGAACAGTTACACTGAATCTATGAAATCTGCTGAACAATTTGAAGGTAAAATGAAGTCTGTAGGATGAAGTATGAATGAAGTATGTAACTGAAAACGAATCCGGAATGAAACTAAAACTGTGATCCTGAAAAAAGTATAAATGATATTGAAATTCTGATTAAATATGATTGAAGATACAAATGTGTAGATTTGTTTAATTGTTTGAACTATGGCAAACGGTTGAATTTTGACCAAGTTATGATGTATTAAGTGGATGAAGTGTTGAAGAGGATGAAGCGTGAATGCGTGTTTTGAATTTTCCAATGGAAATGAATGGGGGAATTTTGGGTGAATAACCTGGAATATCTCGGGAATTATGAATAATATGAATACAAAAAATAATGGCAACATGGTACTAACGGAGCTGAACGTTTTGAAGTTTGAATGATGTTTCTACATTGAAGTATGTGGAAGGAGTTGATGTCTTAATAAGTGGTGGAATAATAATAAGATTAAATATATGTAGAATATGTAAGATGTGAATGCTTTCAGCATTCACACCAACAATAATCAATTATTGTCTAATACGCGGCTCTCTTCCCATGTCGCCATCATTATATTTGATGTTTGTATTTACAACTGAAAAGTTGCCAGTGTATATATTCAGTCAATTCCACATAAACAACCAGGGGTAGCAGTTACAGAGATGCCTTTGTCAGGAATATGGTTATCAAAGTTCCTACGTTGAAGCCGATATATTTAGACACGTCAACTCGACGGGAATTCTCCAAAAAGGGGTTGCTAGTTGAAACCCTGTATGTAAAACAGGCATGATTATTACCTTAAAAGCAATGGGGACAATGGAGGTTTTGCATGCCTTCGTTGTTGGTTCTACGCCCACTCTGACCCCTAGCCCCTACTCCAGCAGGTTCATTAACATACTAATAATAGAAATGCTCTGTGATGTGTGGGAGGTTTGCAGCAGTGGACACACACACAGGGTGGAATGCCGATGGTATCAAGACAATGTATTGATTCTCCATCGCAAGAACGGCTAAACTGTACGGTAACCTTTAATTGAATAATAATTACAGACAAATTCATTTACAATTTTGGGATGTTTTCAAATCTATGGTGATGAATTATATTTAGAATCAATATAATATGCCTAAATAAATGTAATATATGACTATCATTATAACTATTGATATTTATATTGCAGATGCTGGTGTTATTGCTATATTACTTTTACTATTATTATTGCTATGGATATGAACACACACTGTGGCTATGGCTATGGCTATTGCTCTTCTATCAATATAATCACCACATTGCTACCAATACGCTGTTCCAGATTACATTGCCAAAGCAACAAACCATTGCGTTCAGATCCTTCCAGGGTACCGGGCTCCACCATGACGTCCACCAAGAGTTCAGATATCTGTGGAGCTCAGGGAGTTTTCCGGGTCTTATCACAGGCAGCCATCATCACCATGCTGTAGGCCTCGTTCGTAATTAATCACACATGGCTGTAAGTAATATGGTCGATGGAATGGAGGGGTGGGGGGCGGGGGGGGGGGGGGGGGTTAATGGTACTGCAGGGCGGCCATAGAAAGGTCACCCCCCCCCCCCCCCCCCCCACCCAACCCCCTACCCCAATCGCGGGTCACTCAATCATAGCAGCGGGGTTGAGCTGCGGCTTATCTGGTCAATACACGTTTATCAGCATGCACACATGAAATGCAGCGATGACGAGATTTCGATTATTCGGATTGCACGTTACCACACACACACACACACACACACACACACACACACACACACACACACACACACACACACACACAGACACAGACACACACACATCACCCACCGCGTCCACCGTGCGTAGGTGTGACCAGGTGGACGATTATGAAAAAATGATTAGGAATATATTCTGATGTGGGATCCAGAGCAATCGATACAGAGCTAACAATACACAGGGGGGTTACGCGCTGGTGTTTTGTGTTACGGCCGACGTTGAGTGAGAGGAGAGACACACCCCCCCTCCCCCCCCCCCTCCCCTCTCACTGTCCGCCGTGGTGATCTGCATGGCATTAGGTGTAATTGGCATGAAAAGCAAAGCCCTGCTGTGCGCGCTCCACTTTGACCTGTGGGTGAGCGCGGTGGGAAAGGTCAGGGGAGTAGTGTTGACTGTCAAACGGCGCCGGATCGATGCGACACGCCTCCGTCTGCCAATCACACGGCCCGATGAGTGATTCCTATGATGTCAGCGCTGGCGATCAATGCGAGAAGACGAAAGGGCCGTGTGTGTGTGAGTGTGTGTGTGTGTGTGTGTGTGTGTGTGTGTGTGTGTGTTTGAGTGAGTGTGTGTGCGTGTGTGTGTGTGTGTGTGTGTGTGTCTGCATCTCAGTGTGTGTGTGTGTGTGTGTGTGTGTGTGTGTGTGTGTGTGTGTGTGTCTATGTGTGTGTATAGGTGTGTGTCTGCATCTATGTGTGTGTGCATATGTGTTTATAGGTGTTTGTCTGCGTGTGTGTGTGTGTGTGTGTGTGTGTGTGTGTGTGTGTGTGTGTGTGTGTGTCGGTGTGTGTATATGTGTTTGTCTGCATCTGTGTGTGTGTTTGTGTGTGTGTGTGTGTGTGTGTGTGTGTGTGTGTGTGTGTGTATGTGTTTGTCTGCATTTGTGTGTGTGTGTGTGTGTGTGTGTGTGTGTGTGTTTGTCTGCACCTGTGTGTGTGTGTGTGTGTGTGTGTGTCTGCACCTGTGTGTGTGTGTGTGTGTGTGTGTGTGTGTGTGTGTGTTGACAGCCGACAGCCGCCAGTCAGTCAGTCTGTTGCACACTCACAAGCAACAACAAAAAGGTCAACCTCACTTTGCTTCACCTGCACAGCAGTGCCGGAGTTGGTAAAGGCTCACCTCATAGCAGATAAGTGGATCGGCCTGGGGAATACTCATACGCATCTCCAGAAGGACGGGAAGTGGGTCCGGCGCCACACTCGAGGATTGATCGAAGATGCGGGCCGTGTGGAGCAAATTACAGTGCGCGGCGGAGTCCAATTCGTGAACTCCGCCACCGTCGGAGGAGAGACGGCAGGAGACTGAATTATGGAGCAAAAGATAGATGGTAAAAATACAAGGTATCTCTCTGAGTCATTTTATATTTTATTGATTATACAATTTACCGACCCAGTCGAGGCAGGCGCCGGCCTGACATACATCACTCGGCCTTGCGGATTGCCCGTGAATCGCGAGCCAAGTGAAGTCAATCGAGCAGAGCCACGGCCAGCTCCAAACTATTTCTCTTTGAGCCGGGGCCTCGTGAGCTGCGGGTTCGGGGCGGAGAACAGACACTGTTCTACGCTCACCAGGAGAACTGTGGACTTTGGCCCGTTCAGCACTGACAACAAATCAATGAAATGCATCGGGTATAGCGCTCTACTACTGCTGGATGTTTAAACAACACCCCCCCCCTCCTCCCGAAGAAAAAAAAAAAGCTCCTTTGAGTTGGGTCTTCACTTAAAAAGTGAAAGAGAGGTTTAAGTTCTTCAGACTGGCGGCATAAATAAACAATGAGGGCTTCACAGAGAGACTGGTGAGAGATTTGCTGTTGTGCAGTATTGGATTTTTCCCCACCTCTTTGTAATACATTTATTCAAAGATAATGAAGTGCGTGGCTGCATGGCCGCTTGCACACGCAATGCATGCGTTGTGGGCAATGCACACACACACACACACACACACTCACATGTTTGCCTCCTCTCGGGACCAATCAAAGCAAATCGTACGGTATTCCTTCTCACATTCCTACTCTCACAGTATTTTTTTATTTTTTTTATTTCATACACAGAAAAGGCCAGGATGCGCTCCCTTGTACTTCATCCATGGAAATCCATGGTGTGTGGGATGCATGGGGACATGGACGTAGTATCCATGCACACACAACGCATGGGCCCGGGGGAAGTGGCTCCGCTGCAGTAAAAAGTATGGTGGCCCCACAGCCCTCGTGTGGGTCTGATCTGTGGTATAGATCTCCCCGACATAGGGGCTGGAGACAAGAGCTGATCCAGAGAGAGAGTGCCTTAGTGCCTTCCTAATGCCCCGCATCAGGCCCACGGCTGTGTTGTGGTTGTGTGTTGTGTGTGTTGTGTGTGTGTGTGTGTGTGTGTGTGTGTGTGTGTGTGTGTGTGTGTGTGAGTGTGTGTGCGAGTGTGTCACCTCCTTTTGTTCTGTATCTACCTGTTTATATCCTCTCTGCCCTCTATCATCTGTATCTCTATCGCTCTCTCTCCGACTCTCTCCCCTGTATCTCTCTCTCTCTCTCTCTCTCTCGCTCTCTCTCTCTCTTTGCCGCTCTCCTTCTCTCTGCCCTGTATCTCTCTCTCTCTCTCTCTCTCGCTCTCTCTCTCTCTTTGCCGCTCTCCTTCTCTCTGCCCTGTATCTCTCTCTCTCTCTCTCTCGCTCTCTCTCTCGCTCTCTCTCTCTTTGCCTCTCTCCTTCTCTCTGCCCTGTATCTCTCTCTCTCTCTCTCTCTCTCTCTCTCTTTGCTTCTCTCCTTCTCTCTGCCCTGTATCTCTCTCTCGCTCTCTCTCGCCCTCCATCTCTCAAGCTACTGATCCTCGAGTATCAACTGCCGATTGTTAGAGTCTGAGATTCCCAGAGTTGGTGGGACACAACAACAACTCTGGCAGAAGGAAGGCTCCCATTATCATAACTGTAGAAGGGAAAAATAACTATTTCCTGTTTTTGTTTTCCGAGGTATTTCTATTTATTTATTTATATCTTCCACACATGACTGTTATATAATAGGGGTGACTTGCATCCTTTGCGTCACAGCGGGAGCCCATCGACAAACGCTCGGCAGAGACCTGCTGGGAATGTTGCTGGGAATTAACTCTCCCTGATGACAGCAGTCAACTTCCTGCTATAGGATCTTCTCACCTTTGCTCTCTATCTCTCTCTTTCTCTCTCTCTCTCTCTCTCTGTAGGTCTCTCTGTCCTACCTCCCTCTATCTATACATCTTTCTTCTACCTATCTATCCATCTATACATCTATCTTTCTATCTATCTATCTATCTATCTATCAATCCATCGATCCATCGATCTATCTATCTATCTATCTATCTATCTATCTATCTATATATATATATATATATATATATATATATATATATATATATATATATATATCAAGCTATCTATCGAATCCGGGTTGGAGTCCCAGAATCTAGAGAAAGGACCAAGTTCCTTTAGGTCGGGTTGTAGTCCCAACGTGGGCATCAGAGAGATACATGATCTGATAGACTGTTGATCTGATACATGAACTTTGAAGGGTTTGAGTCCCGAGTTCTGTGTGGGTTAGAGTCCCAGGATCCGGGTTGAATCCCAGAGAAAGGACCAAGTTCCTTTAGGTCGGGTTGTAGTCCCAACAAGGGTATACCAGAGAGACTGTTGATCTGATCTTAAATACATTGCTTTCTAAAATGCTTTTTTAACTTTGCCTTTATTTTCTATCTATTTTACCTTTTTTCTTTTACTTATCTATTATTTTCTTTTTATTGTATGACAATATTTATATGTGAAGCACTTTCAGTCCGCCTTGTGTATGAAAAGATACATAAATAAAGTTGCCTTGCCTATCTTCTTTGTATATATCTGCTATATATATATATATATATATATATATTTATATCTCTCTAGCTATCTAACTTCTACATATTATTTATCAGTCTATCTATCTATATTTCTTTCTATCTCTTTATCCATTTATTTGTGTCTCTCTCTGTGGGGATGGCACATGACCGTTTACACCAATTGCATTGAGTTTTATTTTGACACAGTGGTCTATATCCAGTCAGTACGGGGGAAAACAACAACACATGCATGAGGTATGTATTTGTAGTTTAAAGCAACCGGGCTCGACTGAACACGTCATAAGGAGAGCGGGAGAACAAGGGCACGCAAAACGTGGAAGCCACGCGGTTTGTGTCAACAGAGACAATCTGTTTCCTAATGCAGCTGCCTCTACACCTGCAGCCTCACTTTGAACATCCTGCTGGTAACATAACAAACAGCTACGGCTATAACCTGCAGATAGTTGGGAATTGTTTCCACAAGATGAATGAGGAAATAAAGTTCTAAAAGGAAGAGTTAATTTAAAGCGGTGGAAATATTGAATGGAAAACGTTTGTGGAAAATAGGCAGAATAGTCGACGTATGAAACGTGATATATTTTGAGCGCGTGTTTTAGAGTAGGTTATTAGGTAGGTGTTACGTTCGCACACAATGCACTTTCGCAGGTGGTCAAAGTAATGGGCGAAGAGGTCACGGGACAACCCTGAGCCGTTCCTAAACAAAGTCTATGTATATATGTGTTAACTAAGCCTACTGTACTATGATGTGTCTCAAGCTTTGATAAACCAGCGCACAACAAGCCAGGTTTAGGCTAATCGAATGGGAGATTGTTCTTGATTGTGTTGATAGCCTTTTACTTATTTTTCGTTCATTCCTTATGGTATGGTGGTTGGGTAAGGGTTTAAAGCACGCACTGAGTGATGCACGGCCGGTGCAGCCCTGAAGTGCGCTCTGCGTTCTGCGCTCTGGGTATCTGGCAGAGCCACTAATTGTTGAAGTCAGAGGTAGCTGAGTGTCCCTCGGCTACTCTCTCACACTCACACAAACACACACACACACACACACACACACACACACACACACACACACAGACACATGAAAAAGCACACCCAAACCTACGCACTAACGCACACACACACACACACACGCACACACAGACACAGGCACACACACACAGACACAGGCACGCACACACACACACATGCACAAGCACACACACACACGCACGTGTACACGCACGCACACACACACACACAAGCACATACACATGCACACGCACACGCACACGCACACACACACACACACACACACTTAACACAGCCACTACACACACACACACACACACACACTATTTGTAAACATTTTCTCAGTGTTTTTGAGTCACTCGCATCCTTGTTTCTTCTGATATGAAAATTTTCTCCAATACGTTCTGAAATAAAAAAAATTGAAAAATCCACTCTGGATTTATTTTTCCCTTCGGTTTGAAGCTGAGGAGCGAGGCATGCTCTTAGACTCTTCATCAAGGACGTTCTGACTGCCAGCTCCACTGAGGAGACGACAGCGCTCTGCGCTCTCTGCCATGAAAAAAATGATCAGATAAAACTAGAGCTAGATAGCGGTACTTAACCATAACTTTGAAAGTTATGATTTTGTGTGACTATTTTGAGACTGAGGGCTCACTCACACTAGGGCATCTGTACCGTCAGTGGCGATCTTGTTGACGGGGGTGGGGGGGAATTGTTGGATTGCCGAATTGTTGGTTTGCGGTCGGACAGAATTGTAGACGGGGGGGGGGGGGCAAAGTTGCATGATTGCTTCGCACGTTGGCAGGGTGCTGCTATTATGACGAGATTTTTAGAAAAACAATAGATATGGGGAAAAAATATAAAGAGGGCATTTTGGGGGCCCCAAAAGGCCTCTATGGGGCCTTCTGGGGCCTGGGGCTCCAGGCAAGTGCCTGATTTGCCTATGGCCAGTACGGCCCGCCCCTGTGTACCGTTTGCCGTTTGCTAGTGTGAGCACGCCATCTGTACTCAAGTACAGTTCAATTCCGTGGCCTCAGTACACTGTACAGATGCTAATGAGCCGACACTTGAGCTGGATGACAAGGTGGGGGGGGGGGGGGGGCAATCGTACTTGAGTACGGTACTGGGGAACTTTGCCTAGTGTGAGTGCGCTCTAAGAAATACTAGGTTAAGTGTGTGACTATTGAGACTTGGAAATACTAGGTAAAGTGTTACTATTGAAACTTTGTGCGATGCATGGTCTTTCAATTAATAATTTCATCCTCCCAGACTCGTTGGTTGCACGCCTCCACACTCAGATTATAGCCTAGATGTTTATATTGTATTTACTTCATTTCTTTGCTTTCTATCTTTGCACAAATATGTATTTTGTACCTTGACTCAATATATCATGATATTTCCAGCATTATATAACAAATAAGATCCTTGCGTTTGCAAAAAGTACACGGCAATAAAACACTTTCTGATCGGATAATAACCAAATCAATGAGTGCCATGCTGGTTTCAATCCCAGTGTCTGCATCCTTGAGCAAAACGCTACTGAATCACTAGAACAGCACAATAGAAATGCCTGGTTATCCAGGTTTATTTGTAATAGAAACAAAAAAAACAGAGTAAACAGAGTGGGCGATGATATACTTCTGATAATATTCATATCATAGGTTCAATAATTAGTATGCATTTATAAAATTAAACACACGCAATTAGACGGCCACATCATCTCCAAGGGACAGCTCTTGACTTGGTCTCCTCTTTCCTTCCATTGCATACATTCACGAGGATTATATCTCCTATATGTTCTATCTTTTATTAGTCACCACTCACCGCCTACTCATGAACTGTAGCCTCATGCGTCGCTAGCCACAGCACAGTGCCCGGGCGGTTTTAGATAACTCACTCACTTATAATTAGTAATGGAGGTAATATAGTGTCACACCTAAATGGAGCCAGACACTCTTAGCATACTGGAATTAGGCATTCATTAGAAAGTGGTCGGGGTACTGTATAGCCAAAGAGTCCAGCAGATGTCACATCTTAGGGATCTGACACCTGTCACAGTCTGTCAATTCACTCCATCTTTAACTACCCTGCCGTGCCTCCTCACCCTGATTTAATCATTACAGGGTTGTTGTTGTTTTTTCTCCCCCTTCTGTCACATGAGTATGAGAGCCGCAGGATGTGTCTTGGCTGGATTCTGCCACCATTTAAAAATCAGCACCTCAGCCATCTTGACTGAGCGCGGTGTGTCTCGTACACAGAGGAGAGGTAAGAGTGACACCTGGCGGCACAACGCGGAATCACGCTCCGCTGTAAACTCATAAAATATATGCAGTAGCCTACAAACGGGGTATACAGTGGGGGGCATGCTTGTCTTTGATGCAGCTGGAAATGTATTTACGTAGTATTAATACCGATGCATTATAGCCCAACACAGGCCTACTAACTATCTTGATCTGATCATTTCAAGTGGCAGAAAAAAACGCATGGAAACCATTGCGGAAAATAGGCCTAATAAAACCCATTATATTTCTTTCTTTTTTTTAACCACGTATTTCAGAGTTGGCCCTCGTGTTTCGTTAACCTACTATGCACTCAGGTGGTCAACGTACTGGCTGAAGTCACGGGACAACCCCGGGCCGTTTATAAACGTAGTCTATATAACTGAGCCTGTATGATGTGTCTCAAGCTCTGATAAACCAGCCAACAACAAGCCAAAGTAGGCTAATCGAATGGGGAATTGTTCTTGATTGTGTTGATAGCCTTGTATGTGTGATCGTTCATTCCTGCTTATGGTATGGTGGTTGGGTAAGGACTAAACGCACCGAGTGACGGATTTACTCATAGCCGGTGAAGCCCTAAGTGCCGCTCTGCGCTCTGCGCTCTGCGCTCTGGGCATCTGGAAGAGCCACTCCATGTTGAAGTCAGAGGTAGCCGAGGTTCCCTGGGCTGCTCTCTCCGTTGGAGGGCGAAAAACAGCCTATCTAGAGATTGTTTTCACAGTGTGCCAAAAACTAATTACAAGCAATAAATTAATTTCACGCTACTGCTTTGGAATTAATTGCAGCTTTAAAGGAAGTGGCTGAAAGTGATGGCTCAAGCGCCGGTGATAAGAGTGGACAGGCGAAGTGCGCTATTCAATTACTCCGTTCATCAGCGGCCTGCGCTCACGTGAGCTTGCTACTTTAATTTCCCCAAAGAGAATATATATATATATATATATATATATATATATATATGGAGTGTATTGAGGTGTGTGTATATATATATATATATATATATATATATATATATATACACACACAGATATATGTGTGTGTGTGTGTGTGTGTGTGTGTGTGTGTGTGTGTGTGTGTGTGTGTGTGTGTGTGTGTGTGTGTGTGTGTGTGTGTGTGTGTGTGTGTGTGGGCGTGTGCGTGCTTGCATGTGTCATTGAGGCTGATCAAGTCGCAGGTGACAATTGAAAGTCAGAAGTCAGTTGGCCTATAACTTCTTACATATAAAAGTATGCTAGACTTGTTCAAAATGAAGGAATTGGATAACAATCTCTTAGTCTGTCTGTGTGACCAGGAAGACTCACTGATATCAAATAGCTCTGGGGTTTTGTTGTGTCTTTGTGTTGTAGATCTCTGAGGTCTGGGTTTGCATCGGACATAATAACTACATTGACTGGGGGATCAAGGTAGAAGCGTTCACGTCACGATCCCTGGCAAGTAATACCAGCAATAATACTTGCGAATTCTACCAAAGACTTTGAAGCCAAGCCAAAAGACAAATGATGTTCAGAAGCCCAAAAAACAAGAACAGGAACAGGGTGATCAAAAGCTGCCATGGACAGATGGGGCTATGAAACTGGCCAAACCACCTGTGAATGTGGAGAAGAGGACCATACAATGCAGCACTGCCTTGTCTGCCCCCCTATACCCAACCGGTGCAGTTCAAAGGATCTCGCAGTGTTCAATAAAAACTCAAAGGACTGTGTAAAGAAATGGGAAGCTGTCATACAGCCAGCCAGCTTTAAAGACATGCAAAGAAGAGAAGACTGCACTGACGTCATCTATTACAGCAGTAACTTAAATTACTATTAGCAAATAGATAGCAAGACATACAAACAAAAGCTCGTTTTTTTGGCCCTTAAAGAAAAACTATAAAATGCTGGCTTTAAGGCATCCAAAAATAACTTGTGATAAAAGCATGGCAAACACTAGGGGCCCCCAATCTAGTGTTCCCCACCCTTCAATTATCACCAGTTATTTTTTTGTGTGTGTGTGTGTGGGGGGTTCTTTAGATATTTGAGGCTCTGTTCCATCACTTTGTGAGAAGGGAGTTCATGTTCTAATGGGGTCTGGTGGGATTTTGATTAAAGGGAAGAATCTCCCTGCATCTGCAGCTTGTTCAACATTCTCTTTATACAGTGACACTAGCATTGTCCTTCCATCACAATTTCAATAGGCCTATTTGAACACAGCCAGAGAGACCGAGTTGATTCAGAGATATCATTTACTCCCCGCTCCCCCCTTTTCCATTGTCATCTTGGATGATTATCACCGCCACACGACTGCCAGACCTTTCTGCTCTCAATAATCATATTTGCAGCTTTGGATCGCGACGTATTGAATTCAAATCTGATCTGCATGTCATCTCTGCGAAAAAAGGAATTTGCATTGTTGAGCGAACAACACCACCATTACATCTCTATCGCTAATGAGGCACAATAATCCATAATCTTCCTAAACCTAATAAGATCAGGGGCTTCGGTTTCAAGGCATTCGCTATCTCCTATGACTCATTTGTGTATGTATTCCCAGGAGTTTATTATCCACAGATCCTCAGCCTCATAACCCACTATTGTGAAGTGCTTACTTCATATCCTGCGAGTGGAGCAGTCACAAAATAACCTTTTGAATCATAGTAATCTAAGAGCAGTTTAAAACAGGGCGGGTGTCCGGGTGTACTGTGTATACTGTGTGTGTGTGTGTGTGTGTGTGTGTGTGTGTGTGTGTGTGTGTGTGTGTGTCTGAGAGGGCATTTGAGAGACAGACAGCATAAGAGCGACAGAGAGAGCGACTGTATAAACACACACTTTAACCCTAGATGAGCCAGTTGGAACATGAAATGGGAACCCTTCAAGCCTATTCAGGTTAAACAGAGAATCTGAGAGATAGAGTGACTGCCTGTGAGAGTGAGCGTGAGAGAGAGAGAGAGAGTGAGAGAGAGAGAGCGAGAGAGAGAGATAGAGAGAGAGAGAGAAAAAGAGAGAGCGAGCAAGACTGAGAGAGCAAGATAGAGAGCGAGAGAACAAACAACTCTCTGTTTGTTCTAAAGGCCTGCCAGATAATGAGGGTGGTGCTAAAAGGTGGGGCACCTGGGAGGCAAGGGCGAGTGCTAAGCAGAACAGGTTGGGCCCTTGTTGTCATGTTGTCATGGAGACGAGTGAACGTCTGACTCACAGAACCACACCCGGTGTCTCATTCACCATAGCATATGGACATAGATTACAACGCATGAGTCACGACAGCTTCTCCTTTTCACCAGCCCGGTGCAGTCTCTGACGTCTCATGTCTTACAAGCAAATACCAATAGACTTTCTAATCCCTAAGAGATCCAACATTACACATGCTGGCACGGATCTCAGACTCCAGGGTTTGTTTGCAGTTGGTAGCATAATGAGACAGTTGCTGCATTTATTAATAAAATACAAAAACAACGTTGAAAACAATGAGAAATAAAACAATGTCAAAATGAAATGTAACATCCAATGACGTTAATATCTTTATTGCATCACTTGGTACTGGGTGAGGGTTTTTGTGTGGTGGTTTTCGCAATCTTCACGTTTACATTCAGAGACTTGGCATTTCCTTTTGTTCTTCCTCTTCTTCTTTTTTGCAACGCTTTTGTGTCAGCCCGCAGGCCGAACCCCGCCCTCCCGGTCACACCCTCTCTCGCAGACTTTCACGGGGATTAGCTTCAGGCAGACGCTCCCTGGCACTCCCGCCCTGAACCCGCGGCTCTCATCTGTCAACTCCACACCCGCCCGCCTGCCCGCCGCGTGTGTGCGCTCCAAAAGCCCCTACTTTGCCCCCGAAACCCGCTAGCGTCGCCACACTCAACAGCAGTGAGATCCGCCTTTGTAAACACAGGCGTAAGCTCCTCGTCGGGAACACCGAAACAAAAACAACGGTGCAGCATTGAAAACTAGACAAAAAAATAGGATAATTGATAACGTGAAAAAAGTGGGATAACCGTCAATCGATACCGCCCCATGAGTCCAACACCCCAGAGAACAGGATTAAAATCTCATTATAAAACAACTTCTGTACATAACTGGTTTTCAGTGCAAATCTTTTAAGGACACAACTAAAAGTATAAAAGGAAAAAACAGTACAGTGTGCAGACTAGTGTGTGTGTGTGTGTGTGTGTGTGTGTGTGTGTGTGTGTGTGTGTGTGTGTGTGTGTGTGTGTGTGTGTGTGTGCGCGCGTGTGTGTGTGTGATGCAGATCAAGTCACAAGTCACAACTCATACTGCAGTCAGTTGAGATGTCAATGTGTAGGCCTATGACATCTTAGATCCAAACCCATTTGCTTTAACTCCTTACTCTCCATCATGGCCCATGTACCCCTCAAAATCCACATCCGCCATCCACCTCTTTGTAGAGAAAACCCTAAAAAAAAATCAACGTTGAACGAACAACGAACCGCTGGTGTCCTCCTGTTCACTTCTTGGTGCAAACGGCGGCCAGGGTTTTGAACTTTGGCCCCAGTGTGTCGAGGAAGTTCAGGTCCTCCTTATGGTCAATGTCACTGCAGCACCCCACCGAGCCGGCCGGAGAGCCCGCGCCCTCGAACCCGTAGGGGTGCAGAATGTCCTCCGCCCCGGCCTCGTCAGGGTCCGTGTCCAGGTAGGCCAGCTTCTGCAGAACACGGAAAAGACAACAACAAAAAAAAGTTGAAACTATGCCCCCTGAACTAACCAATGGGAGGCCGGAAAGAAATTGCGTCGCAGTGTGATAACACTGCATCCTGCTTTGAGAGATGATGATCCCAGCCGTGTGAGAAGCACACAAAAGAAGACACTCGCTCAAAGGACACTTTCAGTACATTGTGTCCTTGTCACTAAGCTAAGGACGTTGGTAATTGCCCGAGGGGATTCCTCAAAGAGCTCTTCCCGATAAGCTATCAGAGCAGCGAAAAAGAGCTTCACCCAGAAACACACATATATATATATATATATATATATATAGACACGTGTGGAATGCAAAACTACGTATTATACTGGCATTACTTTAGATGTGACAGCGGCGGCACAGCTATGGCACAGTTGTAACGGTACAACAATAGAAGACTTTCAACCAACTCAAACAGCAAACCAACTCAACTCTAACCGCATTTAACTTCAACTCTTTATCTCTTCAATCTACCAGCTGTCAACGGAGAGGATCCACCTCAACACACATATGTATAGACCTGTGTGGAATGCAAAATAATGTATGGCATTGCTTTAGTTTAAAATCAACACTAGGGTTAGCGGGGACAGGGGACGTTCAACCAACTTCAACGCTTTAACTCTTCAATCTACCTCATGGAGGTAAATGCCGTTGGTCGCCCAGGTTTGGTACAACGCCGACTCATCATGGGAGAGCTGTCCAACGTTGACTGCCATGTTGTTGTCCATATACTGGGTCTCCTCAAACTGGCCGTACTGGCCGGTGCCATACTGGCCAGTGCCGTACTGGCCGGTGCCGTACTGGCTGTTGTTGAACTGGCTGTTGTTGAACTGGCTGGTGTTGAACTGGCCCTGGGAGAGGCTGGTCTGCCTCAAGCCCTGCACCAGGTGCTGCCGGTTGTCCAGGGTGCCGATGGTGCTGGAGCTCTTGTTGCCCACAAAGCCCACGTTCATCAGCGAGCCCTTCACCGAGCCCGACATGTGGTCGTACCCGGGGCCCATGATGAGTTTGGAATCCTGTAGTGGATGAAAGAAATGGTACAGAGATATGGGATATTATAGGAAAATAGTCATGGATCAATTAGATTCAAAAGCCAACTTGTATGATAGACGTCCAGCGTCTTTAATTATTTTGGGTTGTGTCTTTGTGCACACACATGCACACGTGCATACCCACACACTCTCACACACGCTCATACACGCTCACACACACACGCACACACACACACACGCACACGTGCACACCCACACCCACACCCACACCCACACACCCACGCACACACACTCACACGCTCTCACACACACACACACACACACACACACACACACACACACACACGCATACTTCATCACGTCTTACCACCACTTCCTCCCCCGGGACCTCAATGTTGGATTTGAGCAAGATGCCACCGCTGTCTCCCATGTCCTCCATCTCCATCTTCTCATGCTTTGTGTTACAGAACAGGGCAAGGAGGATCCCTGCGCCGCGCAGGAAGAAGAAGGAGGAGGAGGAAGAATAAGACGGAGCTGAGCACCCTTGTGTTTAAAAGGAACCCCACAGTTCAACAGAGGAGCACCTAATTAGCACTGCGTACATCAGATGTGTAGCATGCGTGGAGTGGGCGACTCACACTGTCAAGATCAAACAACATCTCGTTAAAAAAACACACACACGCTTTCAGGTTCTGGTGCCAGGGAGACATTTCCATACAAGTTTACAGCTCGGGAGTAGGCAACGCCGACAGGCTTTTCCCGAAGACTTTATCTGTTATATTTAACGATATAGTTTCTTTCATGCATGTGCCAAATTATTCTTATTATTCTTGGGAAGACTCCTCAAAGTAGTTTCTTATGTTCTCCACGTCTTAAGTTGTCAAATAGTAAGGCGGATTAAGTGGTAAAATACACTTATTGTCTGTTATATTATCTTTTGTGTTACGTTTTCCTCTGTCTATGCAACAGCGATTGTACACGCAAAAATACATTGGTCAGCCAAGGATATCCACCATTTGCACACAGTGGTATGCAATGTTGGAGAATTATTAAAGTTAGTTATATAACAAACTTCAAATCTTCAATCATAATATAATAAGCATTCTTGACTTTTGACTCTCTTCACTTTTAAGTGAATTTAGGCAATAAACAAAATGCTAAGTAAATTATTTAGCTTATTATTTGAAATGATGTCGACGATAGATCCTTGGCAGCGGCGCCAATATCACCTGACATGTTAAGGGCTTACCTATCAGCAGCAGCAGCAGCAGGGGCAGCAGGAAAGACAGGATCCCCAAGGGCCCCATGCCTATGCTGGTGCTCTTGGGCACACAGACCCCTTTGCTGCACCGGCATATCTGCACCTTGACAGTCTGTAAAGTGCCTGACCCCTGCAGGTCCGTCACCATTACGGGCACGCTGTAGATCCCCACTGGGAGCTCTTTTGTCTGCTCAAGGGTAGCCTCCGTAACTGTGGGTGGAAGGGGGAAATAAATTTAAAAAATCACAATTTTAACCATTCCCGTTCATGAGTTGCTCGCGAGCTCTCGTAACTCTGAGTGATGTTCAGTTCAAGAGTTAGCATGAGTGCGGCTGTGGTTGCTGGGGTGAACATTGAAATCGTACATTATTTACATTCCATACAATTCCATTCAAATTGAATCACAACAGAGGGGGGCGGCAGACTCGCTCACCGTTTACGTTCGTCAACATCCAATTGCCGTCATTGTCTTTGGGCAGGTTGAAGATAAAGGGCCCGCCGAAAGGACTGCTGTCGGGGTCGACGGCCTCCAGCACCACAGAGCCGTGATGGCCGTCCTTCTTACACAGAACCATCTCTTTTCTGTGGAGCAGTGGGATGTTGTCGTTCTCGTCTTCCACCACCAGGGTCACCGTCCCCAGGGCGGACTTCTTGTCTGAGACGCGGGGAGTTCAATGTCAACGGCCTCATAAAACTGGTTTTACAAAGTAATGAAGTAACTTTGGATCTTAATCTTCAGCTTAATAATAATAATAATAATATGTTTATTTTCTTTCTTTTTTACTTTCTCACACTCAAGGTCGCTTTACAGAGACAGGGTAACACAACAGAACAACAGGAAATGCAACAAAACAAATAAATAAAGATTCTGTACATAGATATAGAGAGAGTCTAAGTAGTGCTGGAAGTGGAGAAGTGTTCTTGAAAGAGAAAGCTTGAGATGAGCTTTAAAGAGAGGGGAAGGAGGGACAGTCACAGAGGGATTGAGGAAGGGAGTTCCAGAGTTTGGGGGCCATGGCGCTGAAAGACCTGCCACCCAGGGTAGAAAGTCTGGTACGGGGGACAGAGAGGAAATTGTGGTTTCCTGATCTGAGGGAGTGGGACGGAGTATAAGGGGTCAGAAGGTCACAGAGGTAAGGAGGAGCAAAAAGGGTTTTTAAGGGTTTTCTAATTCCTGACAATCATGGAATCGAGGAACAATCATTTTGATTTCATGTGTATCAACATGACTTGATTGGATATTTTATAGCCAGGATACAAAAGCAGATGGGTCCGATTTGTTTAGACATGCTGGAGAACGAACCGATGAGTAACTGAAAGTGGTTCTGACTACGAGTCATCAGGCAGTACAACACTATCTGTATGTCCTTGCTTAACCTCAAAAAGAAAGACACAAAAAAGATGTGTTCAGACAACTGCATGTGGTGGAGTAGGGTTTGGAATGAATAACCAAAACCAGTCTGACTTACAAACAAAAATGAAAGGTAGCGCTGTAATGTAATTGAAGACCACTAGAATGTACACCTAACAACATCAAACATGAATGTATTCCATCCCTAAAACCTGAAGAGTCACAAAGGGTGTGACAGCTTCACCTCAGACCTCAGGTGGCTTATATAAACTGAGACAGACAATTAGCTGACTAATGCATGGTAGAGGATTGGCTAAAGTCACGAATTTAGACATCTGGTTAACTCTATGTACTCACGAATACCCAGCATTTAAGTGGTACTGGGAACGAGGTCCCCCGTCGATGACCTTACGCTACGAATACAACAAATTCAAGACACTAGTATGTAGATAGACGATGAGCGCACTAGAGCGCAGTGGCAACTGTGCAGGTCTGTGTACGCTCACATTCCATCAAAGCCTCAAATGCCCTACTTTATTCTGAGGCGTGGTACTACGCGGCACTGGGCTGCGATACAACCAAAGGACAGGCAGGGTTACAGCAGCGGGAGATCTTGACTTACTCGCATCCACAGCCTTCATGGTGATGTTGTAGAGCCCTTTTACGACATGAGGGGCTTCTCTGTCGATGGTGTTGGCCACCTTGAGCTCCCCGGTGTTCACGTCGACGTTGACCCACCCGGCGGGATCGGTGACCTTGTAGTACCTGAGACATGACGATGAGATCAACAATGGCGTTTTCCTTTTCTTGTTTGTTTCACACCACATTCTCCCGCCGTGCTCTGAGAGTTGGCCCCACGCAAAGCTATGTCAAGGCGGTTCAAGCCTCGTCGAAGTACACATGACAATGTGTTCCCCCTAGCCACTCGTTCACCACGCCCTACCCAACCCGCAGAGAAGAGGGGCCGCTTACTTGATGCCGCCGGCACTGTTGGTTTCGGGATCCTTCGCAGTGTAGCTTCCTATGACGGTGCCGTTGGGTGTGTTCTCCTTCACCACCAAGCGGATGTTGGGGGCCTTGAACTCGGGGCCCTCATCAACGTTTTTCACCGCGACCACCACAGGGATGGTGAACCAGTTGGCTTTGATACCCTCCAAGGGCACCTTATTCTTCGCCTGGATCTTTAGATTCAAACTCTTGTCTTTCTCGTAGTCCAGAGCCTGGAGAAACAGGGACAGAAAGAGGAAAAAAAAAGTTCAGTCAAATCTCTCTTCACTCGGATCATTAGTTCTTCCCTGAAAACATATTATTGATTTAAAAATGTGTCCTGCGTGACCGTAGCATGAACAACGGCTGTGGTTTAACTTCTTTTTGACACCAAGGTGTCAACCAAACTGGCTGATGTGTAATAAAGCGAAGGCAAAAAGAGCCATTACCTTCGCCACGTACAGCAGCCCTTCGTTAGTCCGGGGGTCTGTTTCGATCCTGAAGTGGTTATCTTCATTTCCTTCTGTGATTTCAAATACTGCCTGGGAGTTCGGTGTGTTCGGTGCGTCCTTGTCTTCAACCGGAATCCGGAGGATAAGTATGTCTGCTTCGTTCTCGTTGACGGTTGTATCGTACTTTAAGGAGAATCAAATTTCAAAACAATGTGTGAATGTGCGGCATTCAATCAACTTTTTCCCCAAAAAGGATTGCATGACACTTTGAAGCTAATATTCAATCTTATATAAGATTCAGGCATTAAGAAGTTAGTACGTTCCTCACTAGGCAACTTACCGATGTCTGTTTGAACGTTGGAGCATTGTCGTTGATGTCTTCCAGAGTAATGGTGGCAGTCGCCGTGTTCACCAACCCCTTCTCACTACCACCCATGTCTTGGATTTGCACTATAACTAAATGTTTCTCCTTGGTCTAGAAAACAGAACAAAGTTTCAAATCGTAGGCCTTTTTGGCCATTGTTCCCGATTTGTCAACTGTCACTATTTTGACTAAATCAAAAATGACAGTTATGCTAATATGTGTGTTTCACCAGAAATGGCGCTGTTTCAGTGTCACACATTTAGAGTTGGCTTTATCTTTAATGACACTCGCCAAATACAAACATCTTTTGTATAAATCATTTTTTTACTTTACAGCATTAAGCAAAAGGTAAGATAAACCAATGGCAAAACAAAATATCATCAACCATTATTTTCACTACATATAATTATGGTATTGAATTAATCGTGAAGTAAGGAAATGCACGCTGTTACCTCTCGGTCCAGTTTGTCACTCTTCACCATTATTAAGCCAATCTCAGAGTTGATGGAGAAAAAATTTCCCTCCGTCAGCAGAGAGTATCTGATCTTAGTGTGGAGGGTGTTGGCTTGGTCCTTATCGGTGGAATTCACACGGCCCACTGCCTTTCCTGTGGAGATGGTGACCAAAATGGGTTGGTTAGTGAACCCCATTCACTGTGTAGGGACTGTATGGCTGTGCAGCCAGAGTGAGGAGTCCTGACCTGGTTTGGTTCCCTCCGCCACACTGTACAAAAGACGGCCCACGAATTCTGGTTTGTTGTCATTCTCATCGTCCACGATCACCGTGACGGTCAGAGGTTTGTCTGTTTGTGTGTTGGTGCCGACTTCATAAACTCTGGCCGTAAACTTAAAAAAGAAAGAATTTTAAAAAAGAATGATTTTTAAACTCCAGAGAATACACAAAGTGATTATTTTATTATATCTCTATGGAACCCTGAAGTTATCTTGTATATATGTCATCGCACAACGACCACAATGAACTTTTATACACTCACTTCTAACTGGGGGTATTGCTCCCGGTCGATAGCCCTGTGGACCTTCAACAGACCTTCTCTGCTCAAGCTGAGAAGCCCTTCCGGAGCCATGGTCACCCCCGGCCCCTCGGCGGTGTAGTACACTGTGCGGTTATACGCCGTGTTCGACCCAATCTAGCCATTGAACAGTAAAAGTATACATCAAATATTTATATTGTAATAATTATATTATATTGTATCAGTAACACACATAGAGGTTGAGTTGTAGCATATTTTTGTTGCGGGTGGTAGAAGGTTAATACATTAGTGTGCAAATCTGCTCAAGAAACAAAGGGAAAAAGGGAAAAAGTCAGTATTACGATAATTGGGAAACATGCTGTACCACAGCAACGCGTTGGAGGAGTCGACCCATTAGGCCTTATCTGTGTCCACTTCCCACACAGTTTGGGATATAGTTAGAAGGGAGTTTCATGTTGTTAATTATAATCATGGGCCGTTAAAGTAAATATTTTAAGATCCAGCGTAATCCTCTCTCATTCCCACCCTGTTCCCAGAGTCGGTGTCCGAGCACACCGCCACACAGATCTGATTTTGTTATTATTTTTCTCTATTGTAACTAATTAGATCGATGGCGGATATAGTACTGCCAAGTACTGGGTCTCTGAACACACACACACTAACCCTTTAAAAAAAAATATATATATATATATATACGAATAGCACAAAGAACCTCCAGGGGTGTGTCTGGGTGTGTATGAAGGTAGCTCCTCGTTTCATTAAAAAACAAGGGAGGAGTCAACGACAAGCCGTCGGTCATGACTTATTCGGGGGACGGTCCGGACTCCGGACAGTCGTGTTGGCTGGTATGAAATATAGGCGTATAGTTCAACGACAGGTGTTTAGCCAATAACTGATTATTATTATTACATGGTCGAGAACTTTCGGAAAAGGCCCCTTGCCGTTTTCCATGATGTTGAACGGTGGCGGTCTCCACACTCTCTTGGCCCGCTTCAGGAAGCGCCTGATCCGTCTCTCCACCTGTGATAGGCGAACCATCGACACAAACAAATACAACAGAAATGAACCATTTACAATATTTTAAGACTATCATACATACACCTGTCACTTAAACTCCGCTATCATGCAATATTTTAAGTTGAATAATGAAAAAATAAAAACATACCAGTCTTGTAGGCGCTGCACTCGGCTCACGGAGAAGATTGACTTCCATGATGTTAGTGTGTCCGCTAGCGTCCTGCGCACGTACCGAGAACCGGCGGCCCGTCAGCGGGACCACCGTTCTGGACAACGCAAAGATGCCTCCTCTTCCTACCGAGAAGTTTCCATCGCTCGATGCGAACTTTAATGCCTCAGTGGTGTTGCAGCTATCCACTTTAACTGAGGGGGTGAATAAAAACAAAACAAGGACCACGTCAGTTCTACTGTCCACC
>NW_028177882.1:0-21385 GCF_964030765.1 Micromesistius poutassou | reverse complement strand
TGCAGCCCTAAGCATAGCACTGCCCTCACCCTATTCATCATCCCCCCGCTCCTCCCCTCCCCATCAGGGCCCCTCACCCCACCGCTTTGGCCGGTTGTCACTCTCCTCACTATACCATATGCACTCCGTCTCCCCTGTCATGGCCACAAGGCTGCCGCGTGTCAGCGCCTTCGCAGGGGGGAAGGGGGGAGGGGGGGGGGGGGGGGTTGCTTGTGACTGACAGCTGCCAAGAGGGCGGGGCCCCCAACAGAGGGCAAATGATGCTAACTGGACACTGACCTCCGACAGGGGCCGCTGTGCTGTGATTGGCGGGCCAGAGGGCTGCCTGTCGTTTCTAATTGGTGGAGGGGGGGGGGGGGTCACGCGGTTCTATCGACAAGCGAAGGGTTGTGTCCACGCCGCCCCTGAATCGATCTGCTGATGGTATTGACTTCTTTTTATAGGGTGTGTTTGAGGGTGGAGTAGTGTGGTGTGGGGCGGAATGCTGCATTGATATCCAATACGGTTTCCAAATACATTGCATATATCGATGTCGAAACTATTCAATGATTGGTGCATTCTATTGAAATAAATGTCATTTTACCTACCAAAACACAGTGTGCATCATTTAAAATAAGCTGGTGGAGAGTGGGTTTAAAATGACAACTCTCCATTATTCTTTTTTAGATTGAGATTATAATGTGTTTCACGTATTTCCGTTTCCCGCAGAAGATGAGCCAGGCCTCGCTCTTGTTCAAAAACAAACTTTCAAAACCCAAAAAGTGGACAAACGCTAGTGGGAGGGACTTTCAGAGTTTTGGGCAATAAAACCACTTAATCTGAAAATAATACAGCAAAAGGAAATGGAAAAATACGAACCTAAATGTACACTGCAGGCTTTTCTCACACTAAGAGACGTTTTTGCTTCATTCCGACTGGAATAAACTCGCTTCCGTGTGTCGCTCGGTTTTTCAACCCAGTGGTCTCACGGGGCGAGAGAGCGACAGACAGGCCGAACTTAAACTGAAAACAGCACACACATCGACAAACACCAATCAATGGTGATCTCAATTTCAGAGCACGACTAGTTTTGTCCTTCTTCAGTGTTCAGCGTTGCAGAGGCTCAGGATAATAGGTTTTGGGGGTGGGGGGGGGGCTTAGGACTAGAGACCGGGGGACAACCTCTTGGACCTCTAATACTACAGTCAGGACGCCTACCGAACAACTCAAGTCATTGGGGATGTTTGGCGATAGTGGGATGGGAGGGGGGAGATGGGTGTCCACCCCTACCCCCTACCCCCGCCCCCCGCCTTAACAAGATCCTTGCCTCCATTAGCGCACTAATGAAACTGACAGGGCGAGCAGTTCTCCTGAGTCCGTTCTCTTTACTGCGCACACACACACACACACACACACACCCCCACCTGAACACACACATACCCACCTGAACACACACACACACACACACACACACACACACACACACACACACACACACACACACACACACACACACACACACACACACACACACACACACACACACACACACACACACACACACACACACACACACGGGTGGAGAACAGAAAACGCAGAAAACACTGCTCGCGCCGGCACAGTCGATAGTTCACAGCGCTTAACCCCGTCGGCACGGCTGTCTGGCCCATCTGAAGCGATAGGGGTGAGAGAGAGCCGGGGGCTGGGGGGGCCCCGGGCCGCTCCCTCTTCCCGGCCCCCGTCCCCCGGTAAAGGACAGGGGAGGGGGGGGGGGGGGGGGGCGGCAGCCACTCCACGTCTGACCCCCCCCGGTGGACGTCAAGACGTGCGAGCGCGAGAGCGAGCCGAGGACCCCATCTGGACGCTGGCCGCCTAAAAGCGGCTCAGGTTTTTTAGTTTTTTCCCCCGCTCTATCCATGCCATGGAGTTCACCTTTGTTGCCGGGCCAACACGGAATGATGACAAAAAGCGAGGGGGTCTAATGGTGCACCAGCTGCTTGGCGGGCCGCGCGTCCAGCCGCGCGTGGCCTGTGCCTTTTTTTAGACTCTAGTCTTTGTGTTTGCCTGTGTTGACGAGGGCACGGCATCAAAGTGAACGCGAGCGCCACGCAGAGCGCCGGGGAGAGCCGAGGGCTGATCCAAAGCTGGGGCTCCAACCACGTGAACGGTGGCGCGCACGCACACGCACACACACACACACACACACACACACACACACACACACACACACACACACACACACACACGACACTGCGGCCGGCCCCCGTTAACACAACCACCCCAAAAAAAAAAAATCATTGCACAAGAGTGTCAAACAAAAAAACTTATCACACACACGTGAGGACAGAGAACACTGTTGTAGCACGTGTTGGGATCGCGGACATGCATGCATGCATGCATGCGTGCATGCATTCTGAGCTAGCTAGCTTGCTCGCGCACAGACACACACACACACACACACACACACACACACACACACACACACACACACACACACACACACACACACTATCAGTATTTCATCCCCCCCGCCGCCCTCTCATGGGTGCGGGGGACAGAGCGCCGGGCCGTACCTGAGGGACTCAGCCATGCGCCGCAGGTCCTCGTTCTGCTGCTTGAGCCGCTCCAGCTTGGCCAGGATCTTGGAGAGCTCGCGGCTGGAGCGCTCGGGGTGCTCGCTGTCGCGCACCAGGTGGCCGCCGATGTAGAAGAGCAGCGTGCCCCAGGCGAGCAGCACCAGGGTGATCCAGCGCCAAGACCCCGCCCACGGCCGCATGGTCCACGCGACGCACGACGTGCCCGTCGGAGTGTCTGTCGGCCCCCACGCCGCCGTAACACACACACACACACACACACACACGTGCGCGCACGCACACACACACACACACACACACAGGCGCACAAGCGTGCACCCACGCACACACACACACACACTCGCTCACCCGCTCGGGACAGACACACGCCCCCTCCCCCCCCCCACCCCACCCCTCCCCGGACCCACCCCCCTGTCACAAGTGCTTCCGCTGCGTCGCCGGCGTGAGCATTGGCATCTTGTCGCCCTCGGTGGCTTTACACTCGGGATGGGTTGGGGGGGGGGGGGTGGGGGGGGGGGGGACGGTTGGGGGGGAGGAGGGGGAGGGTGGGGGAGTGTGTCTCTGGTTAAAACCGGACGGAGAGGGGCGTGCTAAAGCATGGCTGGCACAAAGACGTCCAGCGTTTTTGCGTGAGGGTCCAGCCGCGGTGAGGGATGCCGTGTCGTTTTGCCGCACGTCTCTCTCTCTCTCGTTCTCGTGTTGCTCTCTCCGCTTCCTGGTGTTGCCGAGGGTCCGAGGGGGGGGGAGGAGGGGGGGTGGGTGGGGCGAGTTCCAAACCGCAGCTCTCACCGCTCTCTGTCAGCGTCGCCGCGGGGGGGGTGAGGGCCAACCGTTCAGCTGTGGAGCCTGCGCAGAAGCAACCGGGAAACACAAGCAGAGGGGAAGAGGACGGAGGAATTAGTGTGAGGCGCGTTTATTTGACACGATGAAACAAAGTCACAAACAAGCCGGCTTCTCTTTGTTTGGGGGAACCAGAGGAGGCCCAAACGCCGGAGAAACCGGGACACAGCCCACAGGAGAGACACAACAAACGACAACGAACGACAACGAACGACAACGAACGACAACGATGTGGCGAATGGATCATCGAGATGGCCGGGGGGGCGGGGGGTGGGGGCAGTAGATGGGGGGGGGGCTTTACTCCAGCCCTAAGAAGGGGACAGGAGAGAGGATGGGGGTTTGGCTGTCTTCTGGCCGGTCTAGACATGGTGTCAGCAGCGCCGCCATCAGCCCTGCTCCTGTTATTTATACAAGAGACTAAGGATGTTTCGCTTCCTGTTCCTCACCGTTTACACCCACACACACACACACACACACACACACACACTCCCTATCAAGACATAGACAAGACACAAAGATTAGAAAAAATCTAAATACATATTGGTTCATCATTTCATCTCAGAATTGACAAATTCCATTCCCTAAAACACAACTGATTAGCTTACCACGATAAAATCTGTTTAACATACTTACATAACAATGCTTTGGCATAATCTAGTTGAGACATCTTTCAAAAATGGGCATACATTAAGATACGGCACTCATGCATTATTAACCACAGCTATCAATATTAACCATCCATGAATTAAATATCGTGAGAGTTGGAAGGACTTTTGGCGATTTTAGCAGTGTCGGAGGAGAGATAAAGCACAACCCAGGGAAGCGCTTTCCTTTCAGCCCCTCGCTATGCTGCACCCCAACCCCCCCCCCCCCCCCCCTACCCCCACCCACCACACCCTACCCGGCCATTCTGTTTCTTATCGCCACGCCAACGGCTGCCTCTCCTGCTCCTCCTCACTCAGCGGCCAGGGAAATGTGACATTGTCAAGGTGATGCGAGGCAGTGCAGTGCAGAGGAGGAGGATGGGGGGGGGGGGGGGGGCGAGGGGTCCGGCGGATGTGGGTGGCCGTGTGCTGCAGTCGTAAAAAAAAAAAAGAAAAAAAAAAAAGGAAAATCTCTCGATGATCGCTTCCCTTCATCCCCAAACGGTCGGGGGTAGGGTGAGTCGGCTGGGGAGGGGTGAGTCGGGGGTAGGGTGAGGGAGTGGAAGGCAGCGGGCATGCGCTGGCTTTCACAGAGACAACCTTAGCTGTCAAACTCACAACCACCCCCTCCTCCCCCACCCACCCCGATCCCGGTATGACTGGGGCACGCATCGGCTGACGGAATGCGGGGTGGCAGGGCGCGTGCACATGCGGTGGCGCGCCCGCGTGTGTGTGCGTCTGTGTGTGTATGTGCATGTGTATTTTTGTGTGTGCATGTGCGTGTGTGCGTGTGCGTATTTGTATGTTTGTGCGTATGTGTGTCTGTGCATGTGCGTGTGTGTGTGTGTGTGTGCGCATGTGAATGTGTGCGTGCGTTTGTGTGTCTGCGCGCGCGTGTGCGTGTACTGCACGCACGCACGCACATCACCCTGACATGTCGGTGCCCCGGCATGTCAGTGGGACGTGAGTGTTTGTGCCGCAGCTGTCTGCTGAATAACTGCATGCGCAACGAGAATCCACTTCTGCTGTTGTTGTTGCTGTTTGCATGTCGGTGTGTTTGCGGGGTTTGTGACGGGGGACCCACTGACAGACGGGCCTGGTCGGGGGAAAGAAAAATGGACTCGCGCTTTCTTGGGAGGAGGGGAAAACAAGGGGCGACGGTGGCCTGGAGTTGGCGCAAGGCTGGGCGGTGTGTGCGCGTGCGCGTGTGCGTGAGGGTAGCACTGAGGTAGGCTCCACATACCAGTGCAGGCCTGTACGTAGGGGGGAACTCGGTGCTGAACCGCAGAGCCGCAGAGACCCTCGGTAACACCTCGCTAATGCCAGACGCCCCGGAATAAAATCCCGACGGCGGCATCCGCACCAGCAGCTGAGGTCAGGAGATGAAATTAAATGATGCGCAGGCGGGCTCAGACAGCGAGCGAATGCTGCTGCTGCTGCTAATGTGCAGACAGAGAGAGACAGAGAGACAGAGAGAGAGAGAGACAGAGACAGAGAGACAGAGACAGAGAGAAAGAGCGACTGGCTAGCATTAAAGTTGAGCTCCTCTTTTATGCATGCAGGATGGCGAGATGCTGAGCTGTGTTTTATTATGGTAAATATCCGCCGCGAGCGCGGAGCGCTGTGGCAGCGAATACGTGGCGAGGCGGTTGCTAAAGGGCGAGAGTAGGAAACGCTTGTCTCTGTGTTTGAGCAGCCGCCATGGCAATAATGAGGTTTGCGTTGAGGCCAAAAGCAGAGTCCCACTGAAAGCAGTTGCGTAAGCGTAGCATGAAGCATGGCATGGATTCCACATGAGTCCAATTCACACAGACCCGTCTTCAGTTCCGTCGTTGAATAACACATATCCTATATATACACACGGCCTGTATTTATTATTTAGGTCAATGATGAGCCCCCACTTCACCTCATTGAAACAGATCCATGCTGCATTTAATGGGTGGTTGAACCGTTACCTTTTGGAGAGCGTTTGTGTAGATGAAGTAGGTGAGGCGGGTGTTCATTAAAACTATGGAGCGTCACATCAGCAACTTATATGTAAGTGATTCATACTGAGCCTGGCAGAATGTAAATGCGTATATTTGGAATTCAACTCCAAGAGGAATAAGCTAGGGCTGTAAGGGTTTGCGTTTTTACCGCCATAACGCGGTCATGTGACCCCCCCCCCCCTCAGTGTTGACCTCATCACTGTCTTTAAAAGACATTGTTCAATTTAGTCAGTTCTTTTTTTGGGTCAATTTTTTGGTCTTCCACCTTTATCCGCCCATATTAAACACAGTAATCACTCTTCAGTAATCATACTTCATTATCTAAAATCCACAATTGGGAGACTGAGAAGGAGAAAAAGAATCGCCTAAGCTCAGATTCCAAAAGTGAACCTATTAAAAGTGACCGCAGAGTGAAAAAGATAGCTGACTATTTAATTAACTTATATTTAACAGATCAGCAGATTTCAAGCGGCACCTAAAACACAGAAGGTCCTGCGTTGTTTGAGTTGTGTAAGTCTGCGCACCCAAGAATATAAAATAAAACAATGATTAGTATTTACTAATCCTAATCCTTATTACAACCAATTTATGAAAGCGGCTATGAAAGCACTTGGGTCATGATAAGCATATAGCCGGCTAACAAGGTGGTACGTCCCGGCGAAAAATAAATCTTGACAGCGCCGCCAGTTTTGCCGCTTCTCCTAAGTGGTACAATGTATGAGTGAGTGCGGGGATTACCACTCGAGAAACATAATCTCACTCGAGAGGCAAAAAAAGCCAAAGCTGCTACTTGTGTTCAAAGTGTGGATGTGTATGGCTAAAAGACATAGGAACAACCACGGGTGACCTCGAATCTTCAACCCTTTGTATCTTCGATGGAAAGACAATAAATCAATAAATGTCCTTATTGTTTGTTTGATAACCCCTTTGGGTAATGGTGGTGGCACTAAACAATCATTTTCTTTTCAAAGTAGTAAAAACAGAGAATAAATAAATAATAATCTTAAGATTGACAGCATTTCAAAAACCATTAAAGAAGAGCCAAAAAAACGAAAATGCAAACTGTGTCAACAGCAGCTGTCATATCGTACCACTCACGCTGGTTCAAATCATTCCCTCTGTCAGGATGCAATATTACATTTCTGCTGTTCTGCTAAAACAAATGGTGCCGCACTTGTTGTATATGCTGAAACGCATCACTCATGTATTTTCCATTTCTAAATCACCTCTGCATTCTCTTTATCAATGTTTTTTTTTTTTCATGGTCGGATGTTAATACAGTACGATGTCAGAAGAACGGAGAGAGGCCAGCCACTGATTGATTATTGATAGATGTATTCAATTAATTATGGTTCATTGTATTAGCATTAAAGTAAATTAGGCTAATTTAGTAGCCTATATTTACATGAATGGATACGCAAACCGCTAGGGGGTGCTACTTTACGAAGACCACGTCTATATGAAGCGAGGGGCTCGGACCCTGGCTTCATGAAGGGCGTTAGACAGCCGTGGCATGGAGCCAGTGTGAACTTAAATGTGGGCTAACATGGCTAACATCTGAAGTGGATGATGCAGTGCTAATGTGACGGTTTGGGTGTGAATCTGGGGTAAGAGTCAGTGGCGTCTGGTGGTTTTTAAAGTGAGGGAGGAAGGACTGCGCGCTTGGTTGCCATTGGCCTGCTTGCACCGTTAGTGGCGTATGGTGGCATAAGTATGTGAGACTCAAGTTGTTTCAGGGTGTTTTGGTGAACTACAAAATAGCAGGGAGGGATAATTATGTGAATACAATTGAATACAATACTTTGAAAGCTGATGGGCAGCATGTCTTGGACTACAAGGGCAGAAGGAAAGGATGCAAAGCCAGTTAGCCAAATCAGGCCTACTCTTGATTTGTAAAACTAAATAAAAAAATCTGGGCCTATCAAATGGGCCTATTTTTTCCCTCAATGACTGAAGCTATTGGTTGTAATTTGGCTATGTTTATTTTCAGCTACAATTGTTTTAAGAAAAATGAAGACACAAGACCAAAAGTGATGCCATTTAAAATGCATCATGCTCTGAATCATTCACTAACATAATTTCCACAATATTAAACAGAACGGTCAGAGTATCAAACAATTAAAAGAACAACAAGAACATCATTTCACAACTATTGACATGGGCTGTCAGCCTAACATTGTTTGAGGCAAATGTTGATGTTAATGGATGTTTCAGAATGTTGGTCATGGTGTTAAGCCAATTAAGATTGAGGGACTTCATTTATAGATCGAGTCAATCCTCGGTGTTTGTGCTGCAAAGATATCAGTGACCTGGTCATACCAAACAGGATATTTTTAGTGATTTCAGATTAACAGCGTATGTAGCTCCACGTTTTCCCCACCCTTTCAGACGGCTTGGTAACCCAACGGTGGAGTACCGAAAAATAGGTAGGCTCAGCGCATTTATTTTGGCTGACTTTTGGCGGTGGAAACGCCAATATAATCGAACCGAGCCGCACCGCTCGGTGGAAACGCCAATATTGGCGAACAGAGCCGCACTGTACCGCAACGAACAGTAGCGCACCACTCGGTGGAAACGAGGCATACGAGTGTGTTCGTTGGTTCTCGTAGCCTAGAGACTTGAGGGGATAAACCCTCCCTCTGGGCTGCTCCACAGCCAGGGCTCCTGCTTATTGGTTCATAGCGCAGCCAGGGCTCCTGCTTATTGGTTCATAGCGCAGCCAGGGCTCCAGCCTATCCGTGAATTGACGTTGACGCGATTCAGATCCCTTAGCTAGTCCCACCCACTCAGAGGAGGAATTTCCTCCTCTCTCCCATTGAACCCCATTTTATTCACGGGCCACCAGTAGTGCCCGAGAAATTAATGGGAGTCAATTGAGGCTGAGGGAGGAACGTCCTCCCCGAAGTAATATTCAATAGGCGATAGGGGGTGCTAATATCCCTTTACCCAGGGAAACGAACATTACATATACAAAGGCATTAAAGTAGTCATATTTAAGGGCATTAATTCATTACAGTAGGCAATCTACACTTTTTATTCTCAACAATGTTAAGGAGGATCTTCCTCCCTCTCCTCACTGGAGAAGCCTCCACTGGTAAGAGTACCACTGATAACAGACAGTGGCAACAGAGGGGATTGGGGGGGGGTGGGCAGGCATCTGATCTGCCAGTTATGATATGGCTAGGGACCACCGTCGGGTCGGTACAGAGGGAAACCCCAAAAATGTTGTTTGATGTTTTGTAACCGTTTTGTTTTATGCAGACCTAGGTTGTTTTCTATCTTCAAGGTTGTGCGTCAATGGGAGGATTGTGAACCTTGCTCATTTGATTAATTCCTAAGCGGAATTGACTCGAGATGGAAAGGCGTAACTTATCCTTGAAATGTGTTTGCTTACCAAAACTTTATTTCTGCAGTTTCAAGCGAATACCACAGCCATGTCAACACGTGGAGCCAATGCATCAATGTCAATGTCAGGCCTATTAAAGTTGCGTTATTAATCATTTCTTGCTTATTGGTGCTATACAAAAGCCCCGCAGCTGTGCATACTGCTGGTTCAGTATTAACAGCTGCAAGACTGCTGGTTAAACACATTTAGGATGTATCCTTCTGTAAACATGCATACTTACGAGCAATAATTCTGCCTTATGTTTGTCATTTCTATCTTGGTCTATCCATTGGTCTACATTAGCCGAACAAGGCAAATACTATTTAGACCATCTACTCTTCAATCCATCCACATGCTGGGCCTGGTTGTTGCAGAGAGGAGGGGGGGTAATAAAGTCATAAAGTTGACGTTCACTCCACAGGAAACATGTCAAAGTAAAACTAGTCCTGGTACATCTTCTACAACTGAACTGGTACACAAGGAAGCCCATCTCACCCAATGGACGCCCTTGGAATATAAGAGTGCAGCTTGCAGCTAATAAAAGAGAAGCAGGAATATAAAGCAGTCCCTTTACACTGCGTTCACATGGCATTCCTTGTTTTGCATGATGAAGAACAACAGTTTCAGAGGCCGTGCGGGGTCACCTATTAAATCTTCTCAGAGCTACTGATGACTGGAGGGAAAACGCTGTAGTTTATAGCCGCCGGTGAACCTCCGGTCAGCAGTACCTCTCCTTTAAAATGGTACGGCCCTCGCTGGGGAGCATGGGCTGCGACTAGAGAAGCCATTTGCATTTACTCAGAACCGTGTCAACCCCCCCCCCCCCCCCAACCCCCTACCTCCCAAGTGCCCATGAATAGGGACTACATAAATAATGGAAAATTACAATAATGTCGGCCCAATAAATAAATTACCATCCCCGCTGCTGCAGGAGTTACTTGAAAGTCTGGCTGTGTGATAGATTAGCTGACAGTGGAGTTAAAAACCAAAAAAATATATACAGTACATACAAAAGTCAATACTTTACTGTGTATTGGTTTGCCGTCGTCCAACTCCATCTGCCTCTCACACCAGACAGTGTTGCTTACAAGCCTGTGCATAGGGGCATGTCTAAGACATTAAGCATTTTGGCAGGATACCCACTTCTAGCACCCCTGGCTCTCCCTCACTCTGCAGCAACGCCACACTGTACAGCTCTGCTACTCCAGTGTCTCTCCCCAACTCCTTCCAGGCTTCTACCATGGCCTTTACCTCCTCGTCCCTGAAAATACTGCAGGGCAGGTAGTGGGTTGGCGAGGAGACGGGTGATGTGGGGGGGGATGGGTCGTCGGCTGAGCATGAACTTTTTACCTGAAAGCCACAGGGGGATCAATTCTCCGGTGGGGGAGCTCTGGTTGTGTTGCCATGGCACTGGTGCTGAGGAGGGAGGCTTCAGGGGTGGAGGCTGGGGGATGGGTGCACGGATGGCGACCTGGTTTTTTACTTTTTGTTTCCTGTCCAAGACTGGAGCCACTGGAGGGGACCATGCCTCAGCAGGGGGGGCTGGGCTCTCTCCAGGCCCGTGGCTGTTGGAAGGCTGTGGCAGGCATTGCTTCTGCCACCCCCCGCCAGAGCCAGGGAAGAGGACAGGACCCCCCTTTTAGCCCCGGGGCGGCTTGAGCTCTGGGCGCGCCACCGCATAAGAGATTCCCAGTCTATATGCCACGACACGTAATTATATCTGTATATATAACGAAGAAATGGTGTCCATGTTGGGTTCTTCCTGCCAGGCATCACCTCACCCCCTTCCCCTAGGATGAACTCTCACCCCATCACCCTAGGATGAACTCTCACCCCATCACCCTGAAACAGAGCCTCACCCTTCACCCCGGGAGGCACAGTCTGTTGCCAATACTCATAACCAAACTGCTGCAGTAGACTACAGTACTTTTCGGGAAAATCGCCCGACACCGCCAACGGTCAATACGTATCAGAATCCATCTGAGTCACACTTTCCAGTAGCGCAAAATGCTTCCCTTGGCACCAGCCCAACTACACACTAAAGCATTTTGGGGAAGTCGGTGTGTGTGCGTGTGTTTGTATCGGTGTGCACGTATCTATACACACACACACACACACACACACACACACACACACACACACACACACACACACACACACACACACACACACACACACACACACACACACACACACACACACACACACACAATAATTAATGAGTGGCTGTGTGCCACACATTTCCTGAGCGAATGAGTGGGACTTGTTGCTAAATAATGGTGGGGCCAATGTGGGCACGAGGTGGCAAAAAGAAGAAACAGCAGAGGTAAGACAAACTTAAGGGAAAGTTGTGTAGTCCAAGCGAAACGCATAGCCCATGCAAACAAGCAAATACTGTAGATAAAACGAGATAAAACTATATCCAAAGACTCACTCCTGACAATTTCTATTGACGACAAAGCGTACGGCTTTAAAGGGCCGGGTCCGGACTTATCTGGGAGAGTCATCTTTGTTATCTACGAGGTTAGACCGGCAAGACGCAACGGCTTCCAGACAATTCGCTACAAATCCTACCTCGACGCGATGCTCAGGTCTCCCGCCGTTCTTCACACCAACTAGGGCGTCTCTGTCTCAATGACGATGTGGACGATGGCTGAATTTTCATATCCAATGACACAGGCGCCACTAATGAGAAACTACGTCGCCTGTGTGTTAGCCAATCTCCTGTTTGCACACCGGAAAAAATTGCCACGCTTATCACTGTGAGCTCATAAAGGAAGCAGTAAAGCAACCCCATCTGCTCTAACCACACCTAGCACCCTCACCGACCCTGTCCAACTCTGCGATTAAATTTGGACGAAGCGGCCAAAGGTCCCTCAGTGAAAATCTAGCCGGCGTGCAGCGAGCAGCTCTCTGCGGCCGGCCGTTCAGTATCAGAGCCCAGCACACACTGCCTGCTACTCCAAGGTTATCTCTTCAGAGAATTTGCAGACAGCATGACACACACACACACACATGCACGCACACGCGCACACATACACACACACAGGAAGTGGAATAAAGTAAGGCACACACAAACATTCAGGAAGTGACACACACACAACTTTAGTGGCACACAAACTGTCATTAACACTGGAAAGTAGAGGCACACACACACACAGACACACAACCACAACAGCACACGCACTTATCAGCCCTGTTGGGGTTCAGAACAGGAGTGTGTATTTTGCGCAGGCATTGTTATGCAAAGAAGCCTTTAATTGGGATAGAGGTCCGAGGGACACATGATTAGCGTTGCAAAATAAAAGCCCCTAGGCTTGCCCAGGTTCTCATTATTTTTTTAGGTCCTCATAAAACGAAAAGAGAGTCAGGTGCCCTGGCGGAATGGTTTGTGTGTGTGCATGTGTGCGTGCGTGTGTATTAGTGGTTATGTGTGTGTGGGTCTGTGAGTGTGCGCAGTGGAAGATGGAGGGCTGGTAGTTTGAGTGTGTGAGCGTGCGGGTGTATAGAGCAGGGGGGGACGGGGGGGGTCATGCTGTCACCCAGCCCCATCCCATCCATCTCCAGTGGGGGGGGGGGGGGGGGGGGGGGGGTGTACGTGGGGTGGCGGTGGAATGGTGGGGGGGGGGGGGGGGGGGTGGGGTGGGGTGAACGGACAGTGTCAAGGGCAGCATTGTACATTCAGTGTGCCTGTGAAAGGGTGATGGAGAGGCCTTGCTTCAGTGTGTGTTTTTGTGTGTGCGTGTGCGTGTGCGCGTGCGTTCATGCGTACGTGTGTGTAAGAAAGTGTTTTAGTTAGAGAAGAATGTGCAAAAGTCAACGGCACCCAGGCGAGCACATGGATCATGGCTGAACAAGACGGGACAGTCCAGGGATCACTATAAAGGGATAGTTCACTAAAGATTGTCTTGACTAGGTGTGACACAAATAAAGTAAAACTATATTATATTATAAAACTAGCTCTATAGGTAAGTCATTTTGTAGCAGAAAACGTGTTGCTCTGGAAGCAGCATAACTTATATAGCTATACCTGGTCGTGTATGATTGTTGTGAGACCAAGATAAAGCTTTTCTTTCACAATTCATCTAAATGAAAGATGGGATGTCAAGATCTTGTATAATAGAAACACATGCCATTTAACGTGACTTATACAATAAGCAAAACATAAATAAATCAATGATTAAACCATGCAAATGGGGTTTTCTGTCCTGCCGCGCGGCCTTTAAAGGTTGTCGTTTCCTGGTTTTTACAGCCTCCACCACGGCAATGCTAACCGAGTATCTTGTTTTTATTCTGCTGACCCAGCGTATCCAGAGTGAGATGAACAGTGTAGGACTATCTGCCTGGTCATCATATCTACCCTACTCATCGCTACTGTATAATGGGTGGTAGAATAGGCTGGACAACAATTCACTGCAGCTAAGATCCATATCAAGGTGTTAGGTCAAATAAGTGCTACATTGCCTTCCGTCGATGTAACACATGCTGACACCAAACACAAAATGGCCAGCCTGATATCTCCACTAGATTAATTGACGTTCAAACCTAAGGATCCCCCCAAGAGGGCCAACCGATTTCAGAAACCGTAGACATTGTTGGAATTCTGCATTTCAGAGGAAAGACTGAACATACCAATTCGTTTTTTGCTTTCAAATAAAAAGAGGACAAATTAATCTATCCAAATACATATTTACAATGACATTTCTGTTTTCATTCTTCACAGGTAGCCTGCACCTGATCTATGTGGATCAGTAACACTTGAATACACCTCAGAGCTCACATCTAACCTTTCACCTGGTGTGCCGCCCATAAAACACACACACACTCAACATCTATTTCAAAGAACTGACCGAGATCAGGTTTGTAATCGACCGGTTTAATTCGAAGACAAGAAGCCATGCCATCGACACTGCTTTGGAAGCTACTGCCCCTCAGATGGTTAAATATTATTGGTGGTTGTGCCAAACAGACAATAAGGCCTTTCTGTGTCATGGACTCAGCTCAACAATCAACTGTTCATTTGAGACAGAGGGTAGGGACGGGGACGGAACCGTCTGGACCTGTATTCTGTTGCACGCCGCGCTGCTTGGCAAACATAAGCGATCTCGGTACGAGTAACAAAAGGGTCCTTTCAGCGCAGACGGCGGGGCGCGTGCCAATGGAGCTTAAAAAAGCTTAAAAAGCAGCCGACCAATCAAACACAGCGGCCCTCTGACCACCTCAGAAGCTAGCTTGCTAGTTGGCGACGGCTAGCAGAGAGGTCCTCTGTCCTGCTCAACCATGAAAAGGTTTAACCAACAAAAAAAAC
This sequence comes from Micromesistius poutassou, assembly GCF_964030765.1. NCBI lineage: Eukaryota > Metazoa > Chordata > Actinopteri > Gadiformes > Gadidae > Micromesistius > Micromesistius poutassou. Next base: position 6,647 of record NW_028177882.1, on the reverse strand, counting down.
GACCAAAAATAAAATCTTGTGCAACGTGAGATGCACACACTTGTCTACATTTGGCGTCGGTGGCTGAAGACTGGGCGAGGGGAAAGGATCCAGAATAAACACTTTAGAGAGGACTGTTGACTAGAGGGAAGACTTGAAAGGAAGTGGTGCTCAACACTAAGCGCGCAAAGAGGGTAGGAAATAAATATATAAAGACATCAAATAAAAATATGACAGAAGAGCTTAAAAGCCAGGGGCATCGTAACTAGGGGGGCCGGGGGGCAACTGGCCCACTCTTCCCTCCAGCTCCTACATGTTTTATGCTGTGAATGCCGATATCTCTGTGAATTACCCCTGTATTGCGACAGTCACGTTAAAAGACGCATCAATCATTCCCGTCCAATCTAAGACTGACGGTGAATTATCGTGACCACCGCGCTGTTTTCATCCTCCTCCACCGTGGACGACATTAATCACGCACGTGCTTGACAAACTTTCTTCACATGTTAGCTTATATAGCATTTAACACAATGTGAGCGGACCAGATGCAGACAAGGACACTATAGTTTAGGTACTATAGCCTAACTCTTTAAATGTTTTGAAATTAAACTGATTTGCTTGTATCTTTTATTAATGTACGTATTCTCTTATTCTCCTTTTCTAATCCCTACCATGATCAGTGGCCTGATGAATAAATATGCCTACAGAAAATATTAGTACAACACAATGATTTAGTTCCTTCATCTCCATCGTCGCTGGAGAGGAATATTTGCATTAATTGACTTCAGTGAAACAACTCCCTATAACATAAGATTTAAACCCTAGGGTACCTTTAACAGAAAGACTATGAAGTCATGTATGAAGTACATGACTAGGCACATAAAGTTTCCATATATATCTCACACGCTTAGTTGGACAATGCTGATAAAGAGAGCTCATCTTCAAATGTTAGTTCAATCCAGGGAAACAACTTTAAATGAGTTTCAAACTCGAGTGGAATAGGCTATTCAGTAGTGCTTTTACAGGCCACGGGCTAACGCAATGCTTTTAATAGAGATGCAGACCATAGAAGAGCATTTACATTTTTGGCCCCTGCACTTCTGCAATGATTCCGGCACGCCTGGGAAGTGCTAGCGGGTGAAAGTCAGCAGGTCCACCGCAAACACCGGCCTAAGAAGAACGGTTGCTAGACAACATATAAGAAACGGTTAGGACACAGACAGTGAACAAAGGGATGTGTGAAGGGAAGTGGGGGTGTGAGAAAATGCCTTTTCCGTCACCGTGTGTCCCAGGAGAGTTCTGATCGAGGGGGACAAGGTGAGGCGAGTGTAGAGGTTGGCGGCAGGGTGGGATGTAACTGGTGAGGCTCCTGTATAATAGATGATGACTGTAGTGTGGCATTAAAGAGACGTGCATGCAGCCAATCACACACTTTTTTACGGGAGATTTAAAAAAAAAAAAAGAAGTGATTTAGCTCCACTTGGGCCTTTACAGGCAGGCAGTCTGTCATTACGTCCTAAAAGCAGACTACAGCACAGAAAATATAAATTATGAGAACAATGACGAGAGAGAGAAAGAGAAAGAGAAAGAGAGACTTCCAAGCATCACAGCCGCCCTCATTAAGTGATAAGTCTGGACACTCAAAAGTCACATTGAGCCTGTGCCGCGGTTGTCTGATCGGCCCGGACACATCCGTTTTGATTGGATCTCGGTGCCTGTGCGGACCCTTAACATCAAAGCAGCAGACAGTGGGAATACATCAGCGGATGTAGGGGTTGGGTTGTGAGGCGGCGTGACCGCAGCATCACAGCAGGGGGGGGACGCAGGGGCAAAGCTGTCGATGAAAGAATGAGAATCAGAGTGAAAAACCCAAAGAAGGTTTATAACAAAGGTAGGCTACATCATTTGCCTCACAGCGGTCTGGCTCAAGCCTGGCAGTTTACTTTGTATAGATAACCGAGTGCATTTGCATCAAATGTAATACTCTGTAATCTCCATCACATCTCTTGCTTTGTGTGTGTGTCCCGATAGCTGAAATATATTATTCTGCGGGTGATATGTGATCAACCCTGTTGAGGGGTGTCACCAGTCAACCTTACTTTTACAGCCAATTGGATGGGCTTCAACCCATGAGCAAACATTACTGCATGCCGCAGAAGTAAAACCTCCAATTACGCAAATTCCAAGGCAGCATAAATTTTATTACATTAATTCTGCCTGTATAGAAATGTCCCTAAACCGCACAGCCATGGTGCCTCATCATCCACAAAATCACTCACTGGGGGTCCTCTGATTGGCTGGCTGAATGTGGTTCAGCGCCACATTCAGATCCCGACCTATATCTCGAGGAAAAAAGAAACCGGAGGGTGAGCTCGCCAGATTTAGAGCGGCTTGGCGAAGCTACGAAGCCGACCCCACCGTGGCGCATCAAAACCCAAATAAAAGAGAGGTCTGTTTTCAGTCCTGCCTTTCGGCCTCCGAGTGTACTTTTGCCCCCCCCCCCCCCCCCCCCCCGCGTACACATTCTGAAGACAGCTCGCGTCGCGTCAGGACGGCAGTGACCTGAATGACCACGGCAAAGAAACGCTCGAACGAAGCAACACAAACAAACAGACCGAAGAAAAATAAATTTAAAAATCCAGGAGGCGGGGGGGTGGGGGGGTGGAGGTGGTACTAAAACGACAACAACACTTCTTCGCAGGCGGGGAGAAACGGTAATGGAATGATGAAAAAAAGATGGCGCCTGTAGTGTGCGAGAAAACGGTGGAGGATGGAAAGGGGGGGGGGGGGGGGTTCACCCGAGGTGGTGGGGAGTCTTGATGAATATGAAGGGAGGGGGGGGGGGGGGGGGGGGGGGGGGGGGGGGGGGGAGGGTGCTATACACAGCAGTCGCCCAGAGCTGCCATTCAGTCACTCCTTACTGCTACATTAACTCCATCTTCTGGGCTCTTGGAACCCCTGTGCCCCACCCCCAGCCTCTCTGCCCCCCCCCCCCCCAATGCACTGCACAGAAAAGAGAAAATAACAAAATTATATATATTAAAAAAATACAAAAAGATGAGGAAATGTCTGGGCATTCCAACCCAGACGTGAAATTCAACGGGCCTGCGGCAACTATGTAGTGGAAGTCACGTGACCGAGACTTGCTAAGTGAAACGTGAACTACATTTTGGCTTAAACTAGAGGATGATACTGCAATCCATCTGCCGGAGAAATTGGCGCATAATAAAAAAAATGAAAACTAAATAGGTCTAAATCAAGGGCTATAATACGGTTATCCTTTCCAAATGGGGTAGAATGTTCCAGGGAGCTTTTGTTAAGACTGGGTTTTTCGGAGCAGCCTTTGTGGACGGTTGACCTCAAAACTCACCGGTGTCCTCAGGAACAGAGAGACTTTGTCCCTGAAACCCCTCCCCACCCATCCTCTTTCTCCTGGGGATGTTCTTCTTGGCAAAACCATAAAAAAAGTCATAAAAACAAAACGACATCTTTTTCTTTTATTTCCTGGATATAACTTGCAATGCGAGGTCAAAAATAAAAAAAACCCATATTGTACTGACTCAGGTTTTATTTTATTAAACAGTTATGACATGTGGTTAAAACGGACCAATGTCATGTCCTCGGTGGGTTTCTTCATGATCATGCCCTAAACGTCCTCCTTAACTCCATTACCAATTTAAAACAGTCTAACCCCTTTGGCTTCTTTTTAAAGGCCGGAAGGACACATTTCCTGCCCATTTCTCGCCACTAATAATCTTCAGCTAATGATTCATTTGTAATTTTTTATTTTTCACTCCCAATTTCACCCCTGATTAGGCACTTTCAAATTTACTTAACTAATCGTCCAATCGTTAAAATAAGATCAGGCATTAATTAAGATAAAACATTGAGTGTTTTTTCGGGGGTGGGTGGGGGGGCGTCTCATCTCTGGGCCTCTGTGCGGGGGAGCGGAGTGAGAGGCCGAGTACTTCCAGACCCGCTGCGCCGACTCATGTTTTCTGCTCCGGGCTCTGCATCTTGGATCATCTTTTTTTTTTTTTTTTCGCCTCCCCCACACCCCCCACCCCCCACCCCCGCCTGACTGCCTTCTCTTCCTGTCCCCATCCCTTGTGTCCTCATGTCCTCCTCCTGCTCTGCCCGTCCGCTGCTCACTCCATCAGCTTCCCACTCAGTTGCCCCCCCCGCCCATCCCTCCACTTGGGTCATTTAAAATGCACAGGTCATGTCCCCAGGGGGCCGGGCCGGGCCGGGCCGGGCCGCATGCTCGGCCTATACATTTGGAAAGCAGAGGTAGTACCGCGGCGTTCGATCGGGGCTCACTTCATTCCACGACTCGCTGTGTATAAACACTGTATTATGACACTATTGGGGTATTGGCAGGGAAGATTTTGGGCGCTAATTATGCGTGACGTGTGTTAGTTGCGATCACAGGCCGACGCTTGTTCGATGTAACCCTGAGACAGCACGTTTGCACAAAGAAGCCGTATGTGCAGACCGTCTCTACTGGAGGAATTTTATGACAATGACAACTGCTGTGCATCATGGGATACAGTGCATAAATAAGTGTGCATCAGCTGTAGATGCATTATGGGTACACAGTAGTGCACAATAGAGGGAATACGATTTGCACACTCACAATTTCGTAAAACATGACAAGGTAGTGACACCTTGAATAGGTCCTGTAAAGAAAGCGTGGAACAACCCCAGCCAGTATCTGAAATATTAAATTGGCAGTGGTATCCCTTCAGCGATCAACTACCTTCGTGAGGCCCATTTGAGACTTTTTGTTAGCATGTCATGAGACAAATTAAGAAAATTCCACTTCAAAACCATTACAGTAACACATGGAAAGAGCTCAGTCACAAAGACAAATAAAAGCAGCCAAAAGACATTCGTTTTGGAAAGGGCCATGATAAAGCGATAAACGCTGACGGCAACATAAGCGATGTGAGAACCCAGGGAAAAGCGATCGCTTTTTAGAGAAAAGAGTCGGCTGTTACTCAACCCTATGCTACACTCTCTTGGTTTTCCCTCGATACTCGAGCAGATATTGTCGCACATACAAAACAGTTTTTTTTTAGCAAAGACATGAAAGTTCGTAGACATTCCTCAAATTGAGCGAGACACTTTTTTTTTATGTTGCTGTAATGAAGTCGGCAAGCTCTGAGAACATGAGTCACAAAAAACCCGAAGGGAACGCATAGCTTGCATGAAAGGAATTCACTCCGGTTTTCAGACAAAGCCGAATCAATAAATGAAGGAACAAATTTCCGCCAAAATGCGATTGGAGGAGAAATCCTATCTCCTTATCACTGCCCTGACCCCTTGCTCACCGCAGTATCCTGACAAAAACCCACGCTCAATTACTGCCTCCTCTTCCTCCTTCCTTCCAGTGCAACAACAGTTAAATACTTCTCTATTGAAATCATGCAGCATCACACCAAAAACAAGGGTGTGGGAAAAAATGAACAAGCTATTGATGCCTTGTGAATGAAGCTTCTCCGTTCCCCAGGAGCCTATCGGTGCTTCAGAAAAACAATATTTAATCGGCAGATGCCTCGGAAAGTTTTTGGTTTCGCTGAAGTTTGACCCCTTTACGACGACGCTTGTATCGGCAGAACGGTGATTCCACTGGCAACACACCAACGTATTTGCTCATTGCATCTTCACCTAAACAGACCGGCCCGCCAGCAAGGAGGCAGGAAGATCGGCGGCGCGATGACAATACATCACTGCTACAGTAGTGTGTGACTCGTTGTTATTCACACACATACATACAGGGATATTAGAAGGCGCCACTAAACAAGACTCCCAAAAGTGCTGTATAAATAAAGCTCTTCATCGCGAGGGGGGGGGGGGCTGAGGAGAGAGCCTAAACATTTCAACCGCCTGGCAGAACATCCCCATCCAGCTGAGAGCAGCTGCGGCCTCGCTTTGTAAACACGCCGACAAGACACTGAATCAACCAAACCCCCCCCCCCCCCCAACCGCTGAACACCACCTGCCCCACCGTCCGACAGAGATCAGCTGAGGCGAGTCATAGCAGCCCCCCACCGCCGCCACACTTCAAAGAGCTTTTCCACGATGCACAGTTGTCTTCCAATGTTCACAAGTCACGTCAGCGATGTGGTGCCCACTCGCATAAGCAGCAGGGCCGACGGTCAGCACATACACAAACACCCCCCCCCCCCCCCCAAACGCACCACCACCACCACCACCCCGCCCCCCCCATCCTCCTGACGTGCAGCCAAATGAAGGGCTTCACAGGTTGATGGATGGCATCCACTTGTTATGCAGCCAATCTCTGTCCATAACCCCCCCCCCCCACCCCCAACCACACACACACATTTACCGCCGTTTTCGTGCCTTCCCTGATTCTGGTAAATCAAATAGTGTGTCTCCCGGACAGGTCTGCACAGGGATGCAAATAAAGGGTCCGAAAATCAATGTGGGAGCAAATGGCATGTACTGCACCTGCACACACATACACACACACACACACACACACACACACACACACAGTTAGTGGGGTTGCAACTCCACCCATGGCTAAACGGCAGAGAGAGCAGAACTTTGGACAGGCGACGCCCCCTTTCCTGCACCACTGAGCACCACCCGACCACCACCTCTCTGCGGCCCCGCCTTGAGACTGGTGGGGGTGGAAGAAG
>NW_028177883.1:0-17186 GCF_964030765.1 Micromesistius poutassou | reverse complement strand
ATACTTACACGAGCACACAGATATAGCACACGCGCACACACGCATGTACGCACGCACGCACACACGCACGCACACATTCCCTCCCCCACCCCCCATACACACACAGTGTGTTCCTCAGATGAACCAGTTTTACTCAACGTCGAACAGAGGCCTTACATCTCACAAAGCGCCGAACATAAATCTGAAATAACGTCCCTTCTCCCACGAGCGCCGTTTAGAGCCGCCCGTTAATTGTCCTGATTCAGGATTTGTTTAGCGTACGACGCTACGCACACCGCTTCTCCGAGTGATCATCCTCTCGCTCGACGCAAAAACTTAATCCATCACAAGTCATTATGGGGGTGTGGGGGGGGGGGGGGGCGATGGTGGGAGGGGGGTGGTGGGGGGGGGGGGGCTGGGGACGTGAGCGTGACGCTATTAGGAGTCAGAACAGGGCTTGTGACTCTTTTAAGCGACTTTAGATGCAAAGCGGCTGCAGCTGCAGGATTCAGCGTGCCCTTCTGTCGCCATAGCAGCAGCAGCAGCAGCGTACGTTTAGAGGCTGGCTTTATCGCTGGTTGCACATTTCCTTAAATCCCTCACTCTTGAAGCCGTTTCCACAGAAAAAGCCTCCCGCTGTTGTTGTTTTTTTTCATAGACCAGATCTATGACTGTGTGTCCGCTCTGTGTTCACCAGGGCTTCCGGGTAGCTGGTGCAGAGCTGACAGTAGCCATGGAGTTTACGTTACACCTTCATGTTCGTAGGCTGGCTCTGAACCCGAACGTTAGGAGTGAATGGAAGTGGCGAGGCTACTCAAAGAGTTGGAGAAGAGAGCGGGGGTAGAGTGGGCTCGTGGGGTAGAGCCGGTTGTCTGGCAACTGGAAGGTCGCCGGTTCGATTCCCGGCTCCTCCTCCTAGCTGCGTCGAGGTATACCTGAGAGATACGCCTGACCCCCCGAAAACTGCCCCGGAGGAGCGGGCTGGGGCCTTAGTGGCTGACACTGCGGTCGGCGTGTGAGGGTTTGAAACCGAGGCCCTACCGGTAGAGCTCTGTGTGTTTGTTGCCTAACACAAATGAGGTCAATCGTTTTTTTTCCGATATCGTTACGCAAAGAGATGGAACGGAGGAGTAGTTTTTATTTAAATGTAAACACTCGCAGATGTCATCCTTAGAGATGCGCGTGCTAACGGAGCATTGTGCTAAGCCCCTGACTCAATGGTGTTTTTAATCTTTGCTAATCATGCTAATAATCAACATTGACTTGTCTCCGTTCACTTAGCCCTCCCAGCTGCGGTTCCAATTCCCCATAAAATGGGAAATGGTGTCAAATGTGATCCAAACTAATTGTCCCGCGCCGCGTTTAAGCCTAATGTGTTTTGTCACGTCAATACACGCTGGGAACCGCATTTAAATAACTACATTTAAATAACACTGAATTAAGATTCAACTGGGCCGCCTCACGATGATGAGGATAGAGTGCAATCAAAGTGTTGTCTCAGGTCAGCCCAATCCTACAGTGGGCTCACTGCACCGACCACACTGGTGTGTGTGTGTGTGTGTGTGTGTGTGTGTGTGTGTGTGTGTGTGTGTGTGTGTGTGTGCGTGTGTGCGCGTGTGCGCGAGAGAGATTGAAAGAGAACAGAGGGATGACACAAGTGTGGGTGTTTACACTTTTACCAGACATTTCATTCTGTGATGGAATTGATCAGAGGGAGAAGATAGAAGAAGATAGAGCAAGAGAGCGAGAGAGCGAGAGAGAGAGAGAGAGAGAGAGAGAGAGACCTGCAGACACGTAGCCTTTATGCTCGAGAGAAATTTCTTTTGGGACAAATGATGTTGAACCTTGACACATCTTGACACATCTTGACACACCTTGACACATCTCGACACACCGAATAGTTATATACTCCAAATGACAGAACGAAGAAAAGAACGACAGACACGCAGACAGACAGTGCAGACAGACAGACAGACAGACAGACAGACAGGCAGACACTTGGATAAAAGCACAATATAAATGCAATGTCCATTTACCATTTACAGACACGGAGACAGAGCAGAAAGACAGACCAAGCAGACAGACAGACAGACAGACAGACATGCTGGCAGACAGACAGACAGACAGACTCACGTTGCCGTCGTCCTCCCGGCTGTCGCTGCTGTCCTCGTCCTCGTTCCTGTGACGTCCCGCCGAGGACCGGCTGTCCCTCTTGCGGCTGGCGTCCGTCCCCTCGCTCTGTCTCTCTCCGTCTGCGGGGAGAGGGAGGGGGGGGGGGGGGGGGGGGGAGGGGAGAGGGAGAGAGGGGGAGAGAGGGGAGGGAGAGAGAGGGGGGCAGAGGGAGGTAGACAGTGTCAGTCAGTGTCTGACAGCGGGGAGTTGTGAATGCCACCCTTCATTTCTCCCCATCAATCTCGGGACGACGCGAGTGCCCCGCCCATCCTCGTCGCTTTTGATAAAGTTGTTGTGACGATGACGATGATGAAGAGGAGGAGGAGGAGGAGAATGAGGAGGATGATGATGACCGCAATTAATAGTCTGGTCCGCCCTTTGCGCGCCGACAACGGCGTCTACATCATCATTAACCGCGGCGGCGGCGGCGGCGGCGGCGGCGGCGGCGGCGGCGTGAGGTTCGTCTTCATTAGCGTGCGTTTGACAGCGAGCAGCGCTCCAGCCAGCGAGTTCCCGACTGCGGAGCCCGGGAGAGACGGGGCAGGTGGGTAACGACCCTTTGGATGGAGGGGGGGGGGGGGGGGGGGGGGGGGCGGGGGGGGCGGGGGGGCGGGGGGGCACTTAGGAGAGGTGTAGACGGTGGAAATATGGAAGGACATAAAACAAGAATAAAACACAAGGGCCCCTGTAGGCAGTCAGCCCCCCAGATGGATTATGGGAGTTTTGCAGCTCGATAGTAACCGTTGGCTTTGCTGTTGGGGAAACAACCTGTTTGGGTGAGTGTGTGTGTGTGTGTGTGTGTGTGTGTGTGTGTGTGTGTGTGTGTGTGTGTGTGTGTGTGTGTCTCTGTATATGAGAGTGTGTGTGTGTGTATATTTGTTTGTGCAAGAGTCAGTCCAACACAACATATGGTCTCATTTCCTATCTCACTGTGCCGCCAGCAATGCATCCTATCTTTCTTTCTTTCTCTCTCACACACACACACACACACACACACACACACACACACGCACGCACACGCGATCACGTCAAGACACAACTCAATAACGAGCAGTAACAGGATATTCACCATCATGTGAGCCGCTGGTTATTCTGAGCTGCGGGGCTGCAGCACGGATTGGCATCAGAGTTTCAATATACCTCTCGGAACAATAAACGATAACAGGCGTCCACATCCTGTTTACTCCCATTTGGCTCAATATGCCTCTACACGTTCTGCGCCGGGCTCAATGCTATCTGGCTGCAGTGGATTGAAAAAAAACGAACCGGAACACTAGACCTCAATAAATGATGGCGCCTCTGACTGTGTGTGTGTGTGACTGTGTGTGTGACTGTGTGTGTGACTGTGTGTGTGTGTGTGTGTGTGTGTGTGTGTGTGTGTGTGTCTGTGTGTGTGTGTGTGTGACTGTGTGTGTGTGTGTCTGTGTGTGTGTGTGTGTGACTGTGTGTGTGTGTGTGTGTGTGACTGTGTGTGTGTGTGTGTGTGTGTGTGTGTGTGTGTGTGTGTGTGTGTGTGTGTGTGTGTGTGTGTGTGTGTGTGTGTGTGTGTGTGTATCGGATGATAGGAAGTCGGGAGTGGGGTGTCATCGGAGCTACACTCGCATATGGATTTGAATTGAAAAGGAATTGAAAAACACACACGCAGCACGACACAAGACACGGCCCTTAGCAGGACAGGAGGTGGGCTTTGAGTCAAGACAGACAGACAGATAGAAAGATAGAAGGGAGGACAGACAGACAGACAGACAGACAGACAGACAGACAGACAGATAAATAGATAAGATAAGCTGAATTGATAGATGGATAAATAGACAAGATAGCTGAATAGATGGAAAGATATATGGTATTATAGCTAAATAGATATAGATGGAACTATAGCTCAATAGACAGACAGACGGATGGAATCGTTTTAGCAGGAGCTTAACAATAAAAGACCGTTTTCTCTGTGGAAGCAGTTGAGAATCTCCCACCAAGTTAATCCGTGTCATGGATTTATTTTCAACTTGCTTGTGATTCCCCGAAACCGGCCCGCCTCTCCTCTCCTCTCCGGTTCTGGAGCTCATTCTGGAACGCCGGCGGGGAACACACACATTGTGTGTTTTGAACTAAAAGTAATTCACCACCCGTGACATTGGCTCCCTTTCAACTTGGCTTTGTTCCTGTGGTCCCTGCGTGTCTCGTTGGACCGATGGTCATCACCGCAAGACGCGGCACCACAGCCACATGCTAAATAAGACCTTCACAAAATAAAAGTCCCACAAATAAAATCAACGAAATTGCAAATCAAAACAATGCACCTAAAGAAAGGTAGGTGGTGGCCGTCTTGATCATTTTGGGCCAGATGGACGTTACGACACAAACTAGATCCCTAAAAGTGTGAACCACGTACAGGTATGTGCGCATACTGTAAATACAAATAGTTCCAATTTTTTTCTCTGTTTCCCGTCAGATCAGTATTTTCTCCAGAGTGTGCCGAGGGTCTCCAGGAGGAGGAGGACCGCGCAGCCCAAAGCCGGGCCCCTGAGAGGAGCGTCTTCAGGACCCTCTGCCTGTCATGGACCCGCTGATCATCTCCTCAGGGCGGCCATCAAGGCCCGGGCGCATCAAAGAGCACACCTCCAAAGTCATGCTGAACCTCCCCTCTCTTCTATCCTCTCCTTTCCTTTCCTCTCTCCCCTCCCCTACCGTCCTTTCCCCCCTCTCCTCTACTTTCCTTTCCTATCCTCTCCTCTTCTCTCCTCTCATATCTCCTCTCTCTCCCCCCTCCTTTCCTCTCCTCTCCTCCTCTCCTTTACTCCGCCCCTCTTATCTTCCCTCTGCTCCTATCTTCTCCCCTCTGCTCTACTCCTCTCCTCTCCCTCTCCTTTCCTCTCATCCCTCCTCTTCCTCCCCTCCCCTCTCCTCCCCTCTCCTCCCTCCTCCTCCCCCCTCGTATCCTCATGTCGTTCGGCAGCATGACCTGTTCCCCACCTTCCTGCCATTGTCGTGTTAAAAATAGCGTCCTAAGTTGTCACTTTCTAACTTTGATCGTTTCACGCGCCAGAGATCTCTATGTCCAATGGGAGCTGTTCTGGAAGGTTATCTGGCTGTATTGCACACTATACCCTAGTAAAGACTATAACAGCCACAACCACAAACACTACCAACACGATTTTCTACATCTACTGTAACTCCTTCTACGAGGATGCGTGCTGCGTTTTTTTATTCTCTATTTTTGTTTTTGTCAAATCACGGGTTGGACGTATTAATATCCATGGAGCAAGCAAACGCAAGCAAAGCGTTGTCAGGACAACCTTCAACGACAGAGATTTGATTTAAGAAATGGATAGGAGAGTAAATGAATAAATCAAATATGGAGGCGCCATCTGGATGGGAGAGGGCAAACTGTCCACAGAAACAGAACGGGCAAACACTGACAAATGTTTGGCAGTCGCTTCCCAACTGTGAATAGTTCTTCACTCTGGCAAACGCTTTCCTTTGGGACTTTAATCTACAATATTTTGGAGTGAAATCCACTTTTAGAAGGTTAAAAAACACACCCATTTTTTACGCTGAATTCTGCACGGTCAGAGTTCCCCAGAACCGGCTACACTGTGCGGGACGCAGTGGGAGGTTAAACCTTGCTATTTCAGCCATTGCAAGTTTACTCAGCGGATTCATGTTTGAACGAGTGTTTGCTAAACAACGCCTTTAATATCCTCGAATGAATGGCTGTGGGTGAGGAGAGAACAAACTTCCTGGGGTGCTAAGCTAAGGTAAGCCAGCTGTGCTAACGTGTGCTAACGTGCTAACGTGTTTGTTTGGGTCAGGGGTAGGGCTAGGGCTAGGGGTACGATGCAGGGAAGAGAGTGTTTAGATGCATTAATGTGGTGGCAGCATTGAGGGGGGTGACTCCAGGACGCTGGTGTCATTGTTAAGCCCTCAGGAGGTGTCGTGGGCCTAACTTAACGAAACATCTGTGAAAGAGGGTGCCCACTTGATAACCCCAATGATATTCTGCTTACTGCATACTGCTGTATTTACTGCTGTTAGTTGGGCTAGTTGTCTCTTGTTGTTTTTCACCTTTGGTTGGTAGCTTAGTAGCCAGCGTGCTTATAAGGTTGGTTTGGTCAGGGGGGCATTGTCACGACCTGGAGCTTGCACTTAAACGGTAGCCTGGGTCTGTTGAAGGTGGCGTTGCTGTTTTTAGGCTGTGTTAGCTATAGGATAGGATAGGTACATTGTACTTTTTTTTTTTTTTTTTACTTATCTCTATATTAAGTGGCCTAACTTAACGAAACACCTGTGGAAGAGGGTGCCCACTTGATAACCCCAATGATATTCTGCTTACTGCTTACTGCTGTATTTACTGCTGTTAGTTGGGCTAGTTGTCTCGTGTTTTTCACCTTTGGTGACTTACAATAACTACATTTGTCAGAGGAAAGAACAGTCGGTACAGTAAGGATGTTCATAGAACCAAGTGCCAAGCACTAACAATTGTTAGGTAAACCCAACCCTAAGTACTACTTTTAAGTACAAGGACGTACAACACACAATAGGGCGGCTCGATTTTGGAAAAAATGAGAATCACAATTTTTTGGTCAAGATTGAAATCACGATTCTTCAAACGATTCTTTTTGAGTTTGAAAATAAAATGCATTTAACTTGTCTTGAACTTCAGAATTTTTTATTTTTTTTGTAAATTATTTAATCGTAGGACTCGTAGGGACTTCACGTAAATGAACGAAGTGCATTGCGAACGCTGTGATGAACGGCGTGCTGTGGCTGCATTGTGTACGCTTCACAAAGGCGCCTGTATATATACACGCGTGCACATGTGTACGCTTGTCCCGAGTAACTTCGTCTGCGGCTGTATATACACACACACGTCGCTGCGACGACTAACAACGGCTCATAAATCCACACATCTGTAGGGGGCCCGGCGCCGCGGGGGAAGCGGATGTTTGTGGAGCGTTTTTTGCCTCTCTGGCCTCTCTGGAGCCCGTGCACTCCTGGGTTAACTCAGCACTCGTCTGCCTCGCCTGCGGCCACGTACAGCAACCCGCGTGCGCACGCACACACACACACACACACACACACACACACACACACACACACACACACACACACACAGACAGAGACAAAGACCGCCGGGCACTTGAGAGTGAGAGATGGAAAAATGTATGAGACGTCCCTGCCACGTCTAAACATTATTGTACAGCTCACCGCTTGTCTTAAAGCTCCGCGAAGAGCGTGTCAACATATGTAAACAGCCACGCTGTTCTGCCTGGGGTTTCTCCCAGACAAACCAAGCTTTGAAATAAACAAGCTTCAAAATAAAAGTCCCCCTGCCACGAAAAGATGGACCAGGTGAACGGGTGAGCCTCTAGACAACCGGACCAGCAGACCAGCAGACCACAAGACCAGCAGACCATCAAGCTGGCGGTCCCCCAGGCTGGTGGACTCTCCCAGGCCACCAGGTCTGACCGACTGGTTCCTCCCCAGACACAGACAGCGACCGCTGGGTTAATGGGACTCCTGTCAGGAACCCCTATCCTGGCACCCCACTGGGGGGAGAGAGAGATGGGAGAGATGGGAGAGACGGGGGTGAAGGACTGAACTGAAGCTCCCCTCTCGCAGGGGGAGGGGGGGGGGGGGGGGGGGGGGGGAGAGATCACACTGAGAGAGGGCCGATCGACAAAGGAAAAATCGATAGAAGGTAGAAAAACTCGAAAGAAAACCGTTTGAAGGAGGAGTTTTGGTTAGACAAGCGATAAAACAGAGACAGGCGTTTGAAGAAAAGTCTGACAGCGAGCGCGTTGGGCTCCGGGTGGACGTGGATGATTTGGTGCTGGTGGTAGTTCTGGTCTTAGACGGAACAGCGGCCAACTGAACAAACGTTCAGGCTACTCCGAGGGGTTTGGGCCGTAAAGGATTGAGTCATATGTTTACATGACTCTGCTTCATACTGCTTTATTTATCACTGCTCTGTCTGCAGGCCGACGCGTGCATGCACATGTGTGCATGTGCGTGCGTGCATGTGTGTGTGTGTGTGTGTGTATGTGCATGCATGCATGTGTGTGTATGTGTGTACGTGCATGTGTGTGTGTGTATGTGCGTGCGTGCATGTGTGTGTGCATGTGCGTGCGTGCGTGCGTGCGTATGTGTGTGGGCTGCTGAGTCTTCTTTTAATTGTGTTTTTGAATAAGGTTGACAGCAGCTCCCGCGGCCATGGGCGGCCTCTGTGCTGTTGTGAGACAGCCGAACCCTCCAACCACCGACCAGCAGCAGACCAACCTCAGCAGCCAATAGCAGTGACGGAGGGGGCCGGCCTAACACGGACGAGTGACAGGCACTTGAAGCGACTAAAAAGCACTCTTTCGGGGGAGCCCTGGTTGGCCCCCCCCCCCCCCCCGGGGTAGAGCGCATACCGGGTAGAGGCTCAGTCCTGATCGCAGCGACCCGGGTTAGATCCCTGCCCCCTGTGGTCCTTTGCTGCATGTCCTCCCCCCCCCCCCCCCCCCATACCTTCCTCTCTATCGTAAAACGAAAAAAAATGCAAAAAATTTAAAAATCTTTAAATCTTGCAGGATATTATTTAGGCAGAACCGTTGAACGTGCGCCTTCTAACTGGGGAACAACCGCCGCCTGAGGGGGCGAGTGGAGGTTTCAGTCCAGGTTCACCTGGCCAAGAAACTAATCAGAGCTGTGCTGACCACGACCTTATGAAGACACGTGCAAAAAAAAAAACGGACGTGCAGGCGCGCCGCTGTTTGTGTTGTAACGGACGCTGGGGGAGCAGCGAGGGAGGGAGGTGAACTGAAGGGCAGAGAGGGAGAGAGAGAGAGAGAGAGAGAGAGAGAGAGGGACAGCAACAGAGCAACAAAGAGGCAGGATGAGAATAAAAGGGATTTGGTACGAAATGGGAGCGTGGGGGGGGGGGGGGGCGCGCGCTGGGTGGGCAGGGCCTCCATTTTGGCGTTTGAATTATTCACCCCCCCACCAGAGTTTCCCACAGTCACAACGCACACACACACACACACACACCCTACACACACACACACCCTACACACACACACCGTCCTCGTCACTTTGAAGTCCACCAGGACTTTTGTCCCAGCGAACAACAGCACTATCGGAAATCAGTAAGTACACACACACACACACACACACACACACACACACACACACACACACACACACACACACACACACACACACACACACACACACACACACACACACACACACACGCTGATATGCACAAGCCCACACACATGCACAGACACAGACTAAAGCACCACACACACACACACTAAAGCACCACACACACACACACTAAAGCACCACACACACACACACACACACACACACACACACACACACACACACACACACACACACACACACACACACACACACACACACACACACACACACACACACACACACACACACACAACCACGAAGGGAGGAGAGATTAAAAATGGATGAGGCAGCGGCAGACAACAGGCTGCAGTTTGTCAGTGTGGGAAGGAGACGAGACAGACAGACGGACGGACGGAGAGACGGAGAGTGAGAGGAAGCCACCAGTCGATACGAGGATGAAAGGCAGGGCGAGGGACAGGGGGGGGGGGGAGGGGGAGGAAGCGAGCCCTGATGTGGTCGTCGTCGTGTGGGGCTGCCGTGGAGACGACACAGGACGACGCCCGGTTCACTCACCGCCTCCCAACATCATCCGTAACATCCTCAGACAGAAGGCGTGCGTTTCCATTTCAAAGGCGGGCGGGTGTTTATACGCCGAACGGACTCTTCCGTGATCTCGCCGTCCGACAGCGAGGGAGTTTCAAAAATCACCTTCCATTTCCTCCTGTCTCCGTCTGAGCTCCTGGCCTCTTCATCTGCTCTCCTTCTGCTCTGAGGCAACACCCACAAACCAACCACGCACGTCAAAAACAGACAGCGTACGCTGTGGTGCACACAGAATCCAAAATCATAGGACATGCCATCCCATCTGTAGCCTCTACTCTAGCATCTACGCCACGCGGACTAGCCATAAAACGCAGAGACTTCTAGATGATCCCCCCCCCCCCCCCCCCCTAGATGATCGCTTCTCCAACTACCGCCTTCTGGAAAGAGAGTGCAAAGTCTCAGGGGTAAAACATCCCGTTTTTGCAATAGCACGTACCCTGCCACTGTTAGGCTCCTCAATGCTCAGGCACTCCTGTACTAAATGTACTCTGCACTTTATGGACTGAACAAACACTTTATGGGAAGTTGCAATAGCACAAGATTTGTTTTATGTTTTTACTGGTTTGAATGATTGTCTGTGTCATTGACTTTTATATCCTGTGCGTGTATTGCCTTATTTTAACCTGTGTGGCACTAAGACAAATGCCAATCAACTGTGTTGACATGGCAATAAAAGTCTATCTATCTATCTATCTATCTATCTATCTATCTATGTGAGCAACATGCAGCCGACACGCTGCCTGGCAGAGGGGCCCAACCGTTCACTAGTAGAGTTGTTCCGATACCAATACCAGTATCGGAAATTCCTCCGATACCGCCTAAAATGCAGTATCGGGTATCGGCGAGTACGCAAGTCTGTGCGCCGATCCGATACCATCATCACCTGGCTCGTTTACCACACAGGCAGAGAACATCACAAACACTGCGCTGTTATGCTGTGTTTGTTAACAGTCAGAGGTGGAAAGTTGGACCGGGAAACGCGTCGTCTCCGAACCGACCGTCCGTTCGAGATACTAAGTTGGAAAAAAACACAGACGCATGGACGCTTAACTACAACAAAAAATGGTATCGGAACATCTCTATCCACTAGACCAAAGCAGGAGGTTTGAGCGATTCCTTTGGTTGAAGCCTTAAAGGTTGTATCAGCGATTCTAGGCCGAAACATCAATGCTCGCATTCATCTGATCTTTCCTCACGGGCCACTAGCCGCCCGCCCCCATAAGCAGGCCTTCAAAAAGAACGCGTCTCTGTAGGCAGCCTGTGCTCCGACATCGTACACTAAAAACAAACAGTACTACCAACCACGAAACACAGAAGGGAGGGGGGGGGGGGGCGAGCTGGCTCTGTTTGTTTGGGATCTGGCTTTGAATACCAACAGAAGTGACGTCGGCCAACACGGCTGATACAACCTCTCTAAGAGGCGGTGTATAATGGAGGCTCGGTGTCCGAAGAGAGAGCCACATGTTCACACTGGAGGCAGTGATGTGCTGATAGCCCGGTCCCTTTATAGAACATGAACGCTATGGGTGTGACGCTGTGGACGCCGGCCCGGGCGCCCTGGGAAGGGTTGGTTCTGTGTAAATACTGCGATTTAAATACTTCAAAGTTGACAGGATCAACACATGGAGCCCTGCCATTGGCTAGGGTGGAGAAAACACTGGTTCACACTGAAACACACGCACACACACGGACGCAAGCACACACAACACACACACTCAAAATAACACATGAATACAGACATGCACGCACACCACACACACACACACAAGAAAAATTAACACACAAACACAGAAAGAAAACATACACACTTAAATAGACACATTCAAACACACACACACACACACACACACACACACGCAGCAGAGTGTTTAAGTGCAGGAGGTCGGCAGCAGCCAACTGGTTGGCTAATTCCAGCTGATAAAGTGGCTGATGTGAGCCATTAGCCACTAATGGGGCCAATCTGAGACCTGATATGAAGCTGATGAATAGAGCTGAGATCACTGCAGATGACCGCCTTTACACACACACACACACACACACACACACACACACACACACTCACACACATATGCCCATGCACTCACACACACACACACACACGTCCACGCACACACACACGTCAATGCAGACACACACTCACACGTATATGCTCGCACACGCACGCACACACACACACACACACACACACACACACACGTATATGCTCACACACACACACACACACACACACACACACACACACACACACACACACACACACACACACACACACACACACACACACACACACACACACACACACACACACACACACACACACACACACAGTCTGCTGAGCAAGAAACAAGGAGAGAATTATTTTTTGTTTATGCTTTGGCCACACTTTTGTTAACTTAACTGTCATGCAAATAAAGCTTAGCTGAATGGACTTGAACTGAATTGAGAGAAAGAGGTAGAGGGAGAGAGAGTGGGAGAGAGCGAGAGAGAGTGGGAGAGAGCGAGAGAGAGTGGGAGAGAGGGTGGGAGAGTTGTGCTCCAGTATTCTCATCTTTATTCATCTCACACCGACATTGAAGAAAATCCAAATGATTACTACAACCAGGAGGAACAGAGGCCAGAGCACTCACAGAGCCCTGAGATGAAAACACAATGCCCTTGTGTGGATCCAGAGACCAGGAAACGTCCCACGCAGGAAGACTAAGTCCTGGGGTGACGTGCATTGTTGGACGTGTGGTGAGAGTCACGTGATGAAAAGCAACCGAAAAGTAACCAAAATGATGGCATAAATAATAACGATGAATCAATAAATGCTTGAGTCCTTCGTCCTAGAAGATTTATTTAATCACATCTTCATCATGGATTAATCAATCGGGGCTCTCTTCAGCTGCCTGATGCTTAAAAAATTCAAATATTTGGTTCATTGATCGTTACGAATTCAATACTTTTGTTTATCCGGGCTGCTTGTCAGATAAAGCAAGCATATTTAAGAGGTCCTTTTTGGGGTTTGCCATTTCCTCGGACGTTTTCCTAGACTCAATGATTGACTGATGATTTGAAAAAACAATCATTGGGATTAATCGCCTATGAAAATAATCATTAGCTGAAGCCTTCAAAAGCACGTCGCGTGTCAGGTCTGTAGGAGTGTTAACACTCGGAGACTAAACGCAACAAACACAGAGACGCAGTCCGCGGCGCTGAGTGTGCCCGACATGTAGCAGGTGTAGGTGTAGCAGGTGAATTCCACCGGAGGTGCAAAGCCAGGAAACATTCACCACTCGTGTTTCCACGGAAACCAACGGAACGACCACGGTCCACGATCGACTCCCGCCTCGGGCCGACAGTGTCAACAGATTCAACCGCTCGGCAGCGAAACAGCTCAGGGTTACGCGTTAAAAACAACGGTTTGGTCGGTCGATTTTTCGCAAAAGATTCACCTGTTCAGAGTTCACCTGGACACCTGGATAGCAACTCCTCCTACTTATCGCATGTTGTACGTCCTGGCACTTAATGTACGCACTTATTGTATGTTTGTACGTCCTGGCACTTAATGTACACACTTATTGTGTGTTGTGCGTCCTGGCACTTAATGTACACACTTATTGTATGTTTGTACGTCCTGGCACTTAATGTACACACTTATTGCATGTTGTATGTCCTGGCACTAATGTACACATTATTGTGTACATTATTACGCACAGTTATTCTATGTCGTACTTGGTTATAGTACTTAGTTGTGTAGCATCTTATCCTAGCTATCCTTGTTGGATACTGGGAATGGGTTAACCCAGTGATGGTTAGTGCTTGGCCCCTGGTTCCATGAACATCCTCACTGTACCGACAGAGATATAGTGTTGTTTAACGTAAATGTAAAGGTAGATGTTCATTTCTAACCATTGGAAAAGTCTGCAGTCTGGGTGCAGAGCCTCTCTGCTGTGCCTTCATTATAATCTCAGCAGAACTTAAAGAGACGACCGAAACTCGTCCATGCACAACCATGGTGCCACCGTCTCTGCACCGCAGCGCGGAGAGACAGCTTGATTCCCACGGCGAAGGGGGGGGAGGCAGTACGTTCCGACGCCACCGCCGCTCCGGCGTGCGCCATAAACGACGGAATCCTAAGGACGCGCTGCGGGTCTCCAGTGAAGTCCGCCGCAGAGGAGTCCCTGCCTTATTCATGGCTCGAACATGAACCTCTCTGCGCGTCTCAGGAACAATATGTTTCTGCCTGTTCTGTGTGTTACCGAGGCCCGTTTGTAAAGCTCGCCAACCCCTAAGGGACTCTCCCTTCCAGCTTTTATGGTCAATTCTCTCCTCCTATCCTTCGCTCTCTCTCCCTCTGCTGTGTCTCTCGCTCTCACTCACTCTGAGTGTCCCAGTTTTTGCTCTGAGCCGAGCAGCCGTCTCTCTCTCTCTCTCTCTCTCTCTCCCTCGGAAAACTTCAAATGCGTTTGGAGAGACGATGCTCCTTCGTGTGGCATTCCAACCCTTTTATCATATTTTCACTTAACGGGCAAAGGTTCAGGCAAAACTCAGTTGATGATTTTCTGTGGTGTCAACATCCACAGAAACATGTTTATTGTGCTCGTGAGTAAATGTAGATGTAGCAGAAGTCAGATTGAAATGTACCTTAGCGCGAGTGGAAAAAGCTTTTCCTTGTTTGTGTATGATCAGTGCGCGCTTTATTACTGCTAGGTGCTGGTTTTGTTGTGTTTTTGGGTGACTCATGCACCAACACACACAGACACACACACACACACACACACACACAGACACACACACACAGCAGGCAACAATTCATGTTCATTCTCACCTCATCTTGAGGTGTGTGTGTGTGTATGTGTGTGTGTGTGTGTGCGTGCATTCCTGCGTGTGTGTCAGTAAGGATGTTCTTGAACAGAAGGAAGGAACTAACAAGTGTTCTACACACAGTCACACACACACACACACACACACACACACACACACACACACACACACACACACACACACACACACACAGTCACACACACAGTCACACACACACACACACACACACACACACACAGTCACACACACACACACACACACACACGCCACTGAGCAATCTCTACCTCTCACATGAAACACCCCAGTCACTCACTCAGTCATCAAAGCACACGCTAGCGATGTTATTCGTGGGACCCAATCCGTCGCAACCTCTCCGCCATCAGGGGAATAAAAAGGGTGCGCACAGCCGGGTTCGCTAGCTTGTTGAGCTAGCTGCTCATCAGCATACACCTACACTCCGGGGGGGGGGGGGATGAGATGACTGGTCTCGTACGAGCTAGCGTGTGCTAGCAAAGGGAAGCGCTCGGATCCAAGCACTGCGTTGGTCCCCAGACGCTAGCTGGGTGGTGGTGGGGGGGGGGAGGGGGGGGGTTGCTGAGGACGAGCGCCATGTCCGCTAGATGAATGAGCTAGTCTGGTCCTGAAAGAGAAACATCAAAGGACTGAAATGAGACCAAAAACACAGAGAAGGGAATGAACGACGGGCGGGTCTTAGTCAGGAAACTGAAAGCGTCCGTCAGGAGACGAGAAGAAAGGCTTGAAAGCAGGCGGGCGAACGAGGCCCCCGTCGTGAGGGAACCAGGCCGCTTCACTGGCCGCCTCCGGACGTAAAACCCGGAAGACAATGCGTCTGGATCCTCCCGGGCCGCCGCCGCGAGGAGGCTGACCCCTAAACGACCGCGACCTTCGCTCGCTCCATCGCTCTCCCGCTCTCTCTCGTCTCCCGCTCTCTCCGTCGCCCTCTCCATCACTCTCACTTCCACTCTCTCCCTTCTCCATCACTCTCACTCACTCTCTCTCCCTCTCTCTCTCTCTGTCCCACTCTGCGTCTCCCCTTCTCTCCATTGCCCTCTCCATCACTCTCACTCTCGCCGTCTTCTCCTCTCTCCATCTCCTCCCCCAGTCTCTCATTCGCTCTCCATCTCCCTCTCCATCACTCTCCCACTCTCTCCCTCTCCATCGCTCTCCCACTCTGCGTCTTCTACTCTCTCCGTCTCCCTCTCCATCACCCTCTCCATCACTCTCACTCACTCACTCTCTCTCCCTCTCCATCTCTCTCTCACTCTCTCCCTCGCTCTCATTAAAGTCAAAGGGCCCCTATAGTTCTTGAACGGGCCCTTTTTCCATTTCATTACCTCCATCCCTCCCCTGTCTCTCTCTCCCTGCATCTCTCTCTCCCTCTCTCTCTGTCCCTGTCTCTCTCTCCCTGCGTCTCTCTCTCTCCCAGCGTCTCTCTCTCTCCCTGCGTCTCTCTCTCTCTCCCTGAGGTGCACCGCAAAGCATCCTGGGAGTGCGTGCGTCCCTGCGTCAAAGTGTGGCGCCGGCAAAAGACATGGGATGAAAGTCGAGGTTTCAGATATATGTGATGATCGGACGATTCGACATTTGGTGACTCCACTGAATCTGATATGCCGGTTTAACCGCTTACATCACAACTCCCATGAGGGGCAACTAGAGGCCCGTGGCCTCGTCTTAGCCAATCTACATCCTGGCCAAGTCAGACCCAAGTCTCTGATTGGATGGTTTCACTCCTCCCGCCTCCACTGTGACAGCCAGTCGGGGGGGGCGGGGGGGTGGCGGGGGGGTTAAGTGCTGTGACACAACTCTGGCCACACGGGGCGGCCCAGGTGAGACAGACACACACACACACACTGTGAGAGATACACACTGTATGGAGGAGGGAACGCCAACAGTGGCCATCACCCCCCCCCCCCCCCCCCCCCCCCCGGACGTATCAGCACCAGCCAAGCCAGCAATTCTGATTACACATTAAGTTTATTGGAGCCCTCCATACGCTCTCACTCTCGCAGCACTCTATCCCTCTCTCTCTCTCTCTCTCTGTCTCTCTCTCTCTCTCTCTCTCTCTCTCTCCTCTGCCCCTGATTCTGTCCTCGCTCTCCCTCTCCTTCAGCTCTATTTCTATCTGTCCTCGCCCGTCTTCCTGCCCCCCCACCCCCACCCCCCCACCGTCCTGGCATCATACAGCGATCTGATTGGCCTGCGGTCGGTGTTTAATGTTGGTGGAACCGCAGCAGCGTAATTATCCTTTAGCCAATATCCTGTTCCCATCATCCCTCGAGGTCAGGGCTGTCCTCATCGTATTGAGTGTGTGTGTGTGTGTGTGTGTGTCCTCGCGTGTGTTTGCATGGGTCTGTGGGTGTTAGTGTGTGTGTGTGTGTGTGTGTGTGTGTATGTGCACCTGTGTGTGTGTGTGTGTGTGTGTGTGTGTGTGTGTGTGTGTGTGTGTGTGTGTGTGCGCGTGGGTGTGAGTGAGTGAT
>NW_028177884.1:0-12102 GCF_964030765.1 Micromesistius poutassou | reverse complement strand
AGAAACACACAGACAGAGAGAGAGAGACACACACACACAGACAGACAGAGATAGAGAGAGGGAGAGATAGAGGGACAACAAGACCGACAGACAGACAGAGAGAGAGAGAGACAACGAGACAGACAGACAGAGAGCAAGAGAGAGACATACAAAGATAGAGAGAAACGAGAGAGAGAGAGAAAGAGAGAGACACACAGACAGACAGAGAGAGAGACAACGAGACAGACAGAGAGACTGACAGACAGAGAGAGAGTGAGAGAGAGACACACACAGACAGACAGAGAGAGAAAGAGAGACACATAGACAAATATAGAGAGAGACAACAAGAGAGAGAGAGAGAGTAATATTGTGCAAAGTATTTTTCAGGAAGTGAAAGCCAAGTCACAAGCCCAAACCAAAGTCACACGACGTGGAGTCACTTCTCTCTCTCTGGAGACAGAGAGCAACACCTTTTAAACCGAGAGGTCTGGGAGAAACATTAGACGGTGAGTACAGAGAATATAACAAATAATGTGATTATGTTTGAAGTTGTTTTCTGGGAATGGCCTCTGCTAACAATGTGGGGGGGGGGGGTCTCCAACTGACTGTGTTTGGGTGGGGTCTCAGAGTGACTGTACGTTTGGGTGAGGTCTCCAACTGACTGTGTTTGGGTGGGGTCTCAGAGTGACTGTACGTTTGGGTGAAGTCTCCAACTGACTTTGTTTCAGCTCTAATCTAAACATGAGACGAGGACCTCCTTTCAGAGGGCTATCAGGAGGTGTAATGAGTGACACATGGGTTTCCCTCAGAATGTGGTCCTTCGTTGACTCTGCTTTCTTCCCGTACTGATTTCAGTCATGTAGTTAAGATAATGCTTATACCGTTTAAACTCCAGTAAATGTATCCCAGACCACCTAGGTGGCGTGTAGCATGGACCTTTGCTCCATAAAGTAGACTGAAATGGACCAATCAATAACACGTGTAAAGATAAAAGTATGTTATATGAATCTGAATCAATGTGCTATCATTCTATGAACTGGTTTGTGTGTGTTCATAATGTGTGTTAGAATGAATCAAAGTAAAACAACATGACATATCTGTGTAGTCTTTATATATGTAACCCTGAGCAGCTGTCTATGATGACGTTAGCAGAACAGACAGTCACCAATGGTCCACTGTCTCTGTCTCTCTCCGGACCCTGGACTAGAATGACAGGGTGTGTTTCCCCTTTATGTTCGCTGCTCGGCTCCACTGTGTTTGGGGAAGATTATTAGACTTCCCAAAACTTACTTCTCTCTTTCTGGAGACAAAGATCAACACCTTTTAAACTAAACGGCCAGACAATAAGAAAATGTTACCTGTAATCCTGTTTACAACATTCTGGCGTGATCTAATTTACAGGATCTCTTTTACAGCTCTAAGCTGGCATCTAGAGTTGCAATGTTGGATGAAGGGAGGACAGATGTCTGCCAGACCCTGTACTGTATGAAGTTATATTGAGGTTTGAGTATAGGCTTTATTACTTGATAGTCGTATCTTTGTATCTTTTCACTTTAAATAAGACCTTTTTGTTTAAGAAATATTGGCTATTGTGAGAAGTATCACTGGATTAGGTTTTGGATTATCGTTCAGAACCTTAATGAGGGGCGTGTTTAAAGCTCTATCACTAAGAACCTTAATGAGGGGCGTGTTTAAAGCTCTATCACTAAGAACCTTAATGAGGGGCGTGTTTAAAGCTCTATCACTGTAAGGACCTTAATGAGGGGAGTGTTTAAAGCTCTATCACTGTAAGGACCTTAATGAGGGGCGTGTTTAAAGCTCTATCACTGTAAGGACCTTAATGAGGGGCGTGTTTAAAGCTCTATCACTGTAAGGACCTTAATGAGGGGCTTGTTTAAAGCTCTGTCACTGTAAGGACCTTAATGAGGGGCGTGTTTAAAGCTCTATCACTAAGAACCTTAATGAGGGGCGTGTTTAAAGCTCTATCACTAAGAACCTTAATGAGGGGCGTGTTTAAAGCTCTATCACTGTAAGGACCTTAATGAGGGGCGTGTTTAAAGCTCTATCACTGTAAGGACCTTAATGAGGGGCGTGTTTAAAGCTCTATCACTGTAAGGACCTTAATGAGGGGCGTGTTTAAAGCTCTATCACTGTAAGGACCTTAATGAGGGGCTTGTTTAAAGCTCTGTCACTGTAAGGACCTTAATGAGGGGCGTGTTTAAAGCTCTATCACTGTAATGACCTTAATGAGGGGCGTGTTTAAAGCTCTTTCACTGTAAGGACCTTAATAAAATAAATATTCCAACCAATCACTGACGAGGGGTGGGTGTTGTGGAGGCAAACACCTACCCCTTGTCGGTGATTGGTTGGAATATTTATTTTGGTTTGGAGTGGTTGGTACCATTTGTTTTTCTGTGTGATCTCGGAGCACAGGCTGCCTACAGAGACGCGTTTTTCTGACGGCCTGCTAGAATCGCTGATACAACCTTTAAACTGTCTAAAGAATTGTTATATATTTATATATATATATATAATTTCATCTAATATGCTACCCTGTTGCCTTGGGCCTTAGCCAAAAGCAGTGTTTTTTTCTTTTATATAATAATAATACTATATAATACTACTATAATAATACTTTTATGTAATGAAAGATTTCATTTTGGTATTTGTTGTTTTTGATTACGTATTTTTCTTACTGATTAGTTGTGTGATCAATATATATTTCCTAGAGCCTTTAGTGACCACAGAACACATTTGGAAGGCTAGAATCAGATTGTTTTTATTTTTATGTATTGTATAATTTGTACAGTTACTTGCAGCTCAACAATTTATTTTATATATATATATATTTTTTTTATTATAAATGTTGGTTTATTTCATTTTAACATTGCAGTGTGCCAATAGCAGATGTTGATGACTAAGATATTAAGTCAGTTAGACTCAATTTAATACATAAGTTTTGAGTCAAATGTTAAGTAAACAAACAAAACATATTTAACATAACTTAATGACATGGTTTGAAAAATGGAAACTTTCAAGTCATATTAACGGAAAATATTTCAGTTGCCTTAACAAAAAAATATTAAGTCATATTAACAGCAAATATTTGAGTTGAGCTGAATGAGCATTTTAATTCAGTTATCAAAAGGTACAAGTGGAAGTCATCAAACCTACTAAGTTCTGGAAAATTGTGACTTTTAAGTTAATCAACTTAAAGAAATTGAGGCAATCGATTGCCTAAATTTTTTTGAGTTTTGGTAACTTATTCGGGTTTACAGTGTGTGTGTGTTCAACAAAATAAACAAGCTTTTGAGGATGATGATGGAGTTTGTGAAAGAGAAGGACAAGCCTGTTGGTTCCACTTCATTTTCATCACCATCACGTGTCCACTAGACTACCTTAAAGTATACAGCTTGACCACTGCTAGACATGTCCACTATACAGCTTGACCACTCCTAGACATGTCCACTACCTTCTAGTGTACAGCTTGACCACTCCTAGACATGTCCACTACCTTCTAGTATAGAGCTTGACCACTCCTAGACATGTCCACTATCTTCTAGTGTACAGCTTGACCACTCCTAGACATGTCCACTACCTTCTAGTATAGAGCTTGACCACTGCTAGACATGTCCACTACCTTCTAGTGTACAGCTTGACCACTCCTAGACATGTCCACTACCTTCTAGTGTACAGCTTGACCACTCCTAGACATGTCCACTACGCTACCTGCTGTATTCTCCCTTTGTATGTTTAATCGTTGTGATATATTTTGTATCTTTACATGATGTTTTATCTTTATGTGATAAGTTGTATGTTTACATGATATATCTTGTATCTTTACATTATATATGATATGAATAATAATATTTTGTGTGTGTGTGTGGATGTGTTGCATGAATGCATGAAATTAAGTCATCTGATAAGAGTACAATAAAAAAATTACCTGACACTGATGGTATCAGATTGCAAGCTGATGATTTGTCAAAATGAAAACATGTGACATTGTTTTTTCCAGCTAATAAAGCAGAGCTGAGAGCAGAAGCAGTGGAAGCTGTCAGAGAGGAACCATGGACACCATCTCTGAACTGGACTCTGGACTCACTATGGAACCTGAGGACACATTTTTGGACCGGGAGGAGACCAGGAAGAGAAGATTTGGTAGGTGCCCTTTTTAGAGAATTTAAAAGAAATAAACCAGTAGAACAAATATTTCGATCTACATCTCAAGATTTACATTTAGCAAACGTTTTCAGCCTAAAAGACCAACCTGATGACCGCATAGACAGATTTATTGCAGACAGCTGAGAGGAAATGGAAGAGATCAGACTGTCCTGATGATCTCTCTTACTACCTTCACCTCCTCTC
Organism: Micromesistius poutassou; assembly: GCF_964030765.1. Classification (NCBI taxonomy): domain Eukaryota; kingdom Metazoa; phylum Chordata; class Actinopteri; order Gadiformes; family Gadidae; genus Micromesistius; species Micromesistius poutassou. Next base: position 7,755 of record NW_028177884.1, on the reverse strand, counting down.
TGACTTCACCTCTGTTGTGTCAACAACCAAATCTGCCTTCTTCCAGACCAAAATAAACTCCTCCGCCTCAAACCACAGGAAACTGATTTCCATCTTCTCTTCCCTCCTCACCCTAGCCTGGTTCTGCCCGCCTCCGTACTTCCGCTCAATTTTCATTTCCCTTCAGTACTTCGGTCTGGGAGTAGTGCATGTTCGAACGATTATTTTCCCTCAAGTTTGTCCCTCCAATCAGCGAACAGGAGGCGTGGCCTGAGAACAGTGACGTACAGGTCGTGCGCGAGTTTCAGTTGTAGTCAAACGAATACCAGGAAGCAGCAGGAAGACCATGGAGAAAGATGCTAACGAAGCTATTCGGTCTGTTGGGTTCAGCCGTAGACACAGCACAAAGGAAGTTTTGCATAATCTGTTGAAAGCAAGGTTGCCTACATCAAAACATGGCAACTTTTGCATTCCTGCTGTAATCACTAAGAGAGTAAACAAAGGGAAACTTAGACGCACTGCTAACCTCTCAAATCTCATACCTATTCCCTCCAAACCCAAATCAACCTTAAAGCCTATCAATAACACCATCAGGATGGGTCTACTTAATGTTAGGTCTCTTAATAACAAATCTTTTTTAGTTAATGATTTTATTACCACTTCTCAACTGGATTTTATGTTTTTAACTGAAACATGGCTAGAACAAAATAACAGTGCAACCGTTCTGATAGAGACAGCTCCTCCCAACTATAACTTTTTTGATGTATGTAGATCTGGAAAAAGAGGTGGAGGGGTTGCTGCTATATTTAAAAATGTATTTCAGGGGAAACAGATGCTATTTGGTGATTTTCCATCATTCGAATACCTTTGTGTTGTATTGAAATGTTCCCCCAGAGTTCTCCTATTAATTATTTACAGGCCACCCACATACGCTGCAAATTTCTTCGATGACTTTACAGAATTATTGTCTAGCATCTCCACAGACTTTTACTGTCTAATTATAACTGGTGACTTCAATTTTCATACTGATGATTTTAATGATAAGTGTGCAAAAAAACTTTTTACCATTTTGGACACATTTGAAATGTCTCAACATGTGAAAGAGGCTACTCATTGTAAGGGGCACACTCTAGACCTGGTTATCACAAAGGGTCTCAATGTTTCAGATCTCTCTGTGACTGATCCTTCACTGTCTGACCATTTCTGTGTTTTCTTTAATATATCTTTTATTCCCGACATACAGACAAAATCAAATACTGTCAAAAAACGGTATATCAATGAACATTCTAATGTACTTTTTAAAAAGGCCATCTCCTTGCTACCACCTCTCAACCCATGTTCTGCTGATGATCTTTTAGAAAACTTTAATTTGAAAATTTTGAAAGTCATAGATGTCATTGCACCTTATAAGGTTAAAACGATTTCTGGAAAGCAAAAGGCACCTTGGAGAAAAGTTGCTTTTGTGACAGCCCAGAAAAAAGAATGCAGCAAGGCTGAACGCATATGGCGTAAAACAAAACTTCATATTCACCATGACATCTATAAAGAGAGCCTCTGTGCCTACAATTTAGACTTAAAAAGTGCTAGAGAAACATTTTTCTCCAATATCATTAAAAACAATACTAATAATGCCAAAACCCTATTTACAACTGTTGACAGACTGACCAAGCCCCCAACACAAATTCCACCTGACCTTCATTCCACTCAGAAATGCAATGAGTTTGCAGCATTTTATACTGATAAAATTGAAGGCATCAGACGCGCCATCAATGTCTCCACTTTAAACAAAAATGCTGGACTACCACCATATCCAGGCAAAAGTAACATGGCAATGACATGCTTTAATGTCATAGACTCTAAAACTCTTGTGGAAACTGTGACACAACTGAAGCCATCCACCTGTTGCCTTGATACTTTACCTACCAACCACTTTAAGAATGTTTTTGACTGCCTAGCAATAGACATATTGCAAATAGTTAACAACTCTCTCCAATCAGGCACTTTCCAAAAGCCTTAAAAACTGCAGTTATCAAACCCCTTTTAAAAAAGCGGAGCCTAGATGCCTCTATTATTAACAACTACAGACCAATATCAAATCTACCCTTCATAAGTAAAATCATTGAGAAAGTTGTTCTCCAGCAACTTAGTGACTTCCTGGCATCAACTGGTTGCTATGACACCTTCCAATCTGGATTTCGACCCCTTTACAGCACCGAGACTGCCCTTATTAAAGTTGTAAACGACATCCGTCTTAACACAGACTCTGGCAAAATCTCAATACTAATGCTACTAGACCTCAGTGCTGCATTCGACACTGTAGACCATACAATACTTTTGGACAGATTAGAAAACTGGGTGGGGCTTTCAGGCACAGTCTTAAATTGGTTTAGGTCCTACCTACAAAATAGGAACTACTTTGTTTCCATTGGCGACTTTGTTTCAGAATCAACAAACGTGACATGTGGAGTCCCACAAGGTTCGATCTTAGGACCCTCTCTATTCAACATCTACATGCTCCCACTAGGGCAGATCATGCAAAATAACAATATTGACCATCACTGCTATGCTGATGACACGCAAATCTATGTATCTTTATCACCAAATGACTATCAGCCCATTGATCTGTTGTGCCAGTGCATTGAGCAAGTCAAAGACTGGATGTGCCAAAATTTCCTTCAACTAAATGAGGACAAAACCGAGATAATTGTATTTGGTGCTAAAACCGAAAGGCTTAAAGTTACCCAACACCTTCAATCTCTGTCCCTGAAAACCTCAATGAAAGCCAGAAATCTAGGGGTTATCATGGATTCAGATTTACATTTCGACAGTCACATCAAATCAGTTACAAAATCTGCATATTATCACCTTAAAAACGTAGCAAGACTTAGAGGGCTCATGTCTACCGAAGACTTACAAACACTTGTACATGCCTTTATCACTAGCAAGCTTGATTACTGCAATGGTCTCCTTACAGGTCTCCCAAAAAAAACTCTAAGGCAACTACAGCTTGTTCAGAATGCCGCTGCTAGAGTTCTAACAAAGACCAAAAAATGTGAACATATTACACCAATTCTTAAATCATTACATTGGCTCCCTGTATGTCAGAGAATTGATTTTAAAATCATGTTGCTAACCTATAAATCCCTACATGGTTTAGGGCCAAAATATTTAACTGATATGCTTCCACTACATAAGCCTTCTAGGCCACTAAGATCTTCTGAGACCAATCTGTTAATTATCCCCAGGGTCAACACGAAGCATGGGGAAGCAGGATTTAGTTACTATGCAACAAATAGCTGGAATAAACTCCCTGAGGATTTAAGACTTGCCCCAACTCTGACAGCTTTTAAAACAAGACTGAAGACTTTTATGTTTGCTTTAGCTTTCTGCTAAATCTTAAATATTTATTATTTTAACTTTGCCTTTATTTTCTCACTTTCTAAAATGCATTTCTTTTAACTCTGCCTTTCTAAAATGTTTTTTAAACTTTGCCTTTATTTTCTAGCTATTTTACTTTTTACTTAACTATTGTTTTCTTTTATTGTATGACAATGTTTATATGTGAAGCACTCTGAGTCTGCCTTGTGTATGAAAAGTGCTATATAAATAAAGTTGCCTTGCCTTGCCTTGCCTTGTTGTGGAAACTCTGCCGAATATCGATCAATTAAAGCCGGAGCAGGAACAGGCTTTGCTTAGTTTTGTTGGTGGTGAAGATGTTGTGGTGCTTCTTCCCACGGGATTCGGGAAAAGTTTAATTTTCCAGCTGGCTCCGTTAGTGGTGAAGGAGTTTGCTAAGCATGAAATACGTCACAACCAAATGTTAGCGATTGGTTAAGGCAGATCCGGAGTGGCACTGGGCAGAGCCAATAGGTTTTAAACTTCAACAGCACCCGCCTTCAAGTGAGCAATGGTTTGTCTCTATAGCAGTTCTAGACCATCGGTATGAATGAAATTAGTACGAAGGTCTAGTTAGGACTAGGCTATCCTCACCCCTCACCCCTCCCCTTCCTTCCTCCCTCACAGCTGATGACTTTGTGACCTACTTGACCCAGAAGGTGAAGGACATCAGCTCTTCTTTTACCCCTGCAGCCATTCTCCCTCCCCCTATCCCCACCTCTGTTTTTATCAACTTTATCCCTCTCTCCTCTGTTGATGTCAACAGAATAGTTACGTCTAACCACAACGCCACGTGCCCCCTTGAATCAATCCCCCCCCCCTCACTCCTCCAGGTTGTCTCGAGTGACGTACTGTCATTCCTCACCACCCTCATCAACTCCTCCCTCACTTCAGGCCTTATTCCAGCCTTTCCCTGAAAACAGCCTTTCCCTGTATGCCTTTTAAGAAATGACGTGACAGCATGGAAACAGAGAATTACAGAGTTTAGTTTGGATTAGTTAGGGAAAGGAGCTATAATGGATAATACAATAGACTGTGAGGATAACACACACCCAGGAATTATAATCATCTCTTCAGACATTTCCTGAAGGTTAATGCGCCAAAAAAATAAACAAAAATATGATTGTTCGCAAGTCCCAAATCTCGAGTTTTGGGACTTGTCTTTTGAGGACGATTTAGAACACACTTAAGCAGAACAAGTACTGTCTTTTGCATACTTGTTATTAGACGAGTCTCAAGGCGAGTCTCAAGTCACTGTGTGGGCAAATTAACTGCGACTTGACTCCAAGTCTCTAACTCAAGTCCCCATCTCTGGTAAACGCTTGTGTATGAACTGTATCTATATTCATGTATGTATCTGTCTTTATGTATGTAAGTAGTTATGTTTATGTGTATATCTATGTTTGTGTGTGTGTGTATGTTTATGTCTGCATGTATAGTATGTATGTGTGTATTCTTATGTATGTATGTATGTATGTTTGTATGTATGTATATAAGTATGTTACTGTGTGTGTTTGTGTGTGTATATATGTTTCTGCATGTATCTAAGTATGTATGTGTGTATTTGTGTGTTTTACTGCAGGGGTCCCCAACATTTGTAATGTCCTGCCAATAATAAAAAAAAAGCATTGTGTGCCAATCGTTTTTTTAATGCATATATATAAAGGCTGCTCATTTAACTGAAATGATATCAAGGGGACTTATGGAATTCAAAAAAATACAGTTTATAAAAAAGTTTATAATTACTATGAACATATCTAAAATGATCCCAGAATACATATCCTTATATTTTCTGCGCGAGCCATTGTTAATGACCCTGGTGACACGCAGGCTACATGTTGCCCCCCCCCTCCCCCCTCTGTATGATTACCTATGTATTACTGTATGTATTACTTTATTACGTATGTGTTACTGTATTACTGTATGTATTGCTGTATGTGTGCCTATATTTTAATAACGAGGGAATAATAACATGTATGCTAGAGACCAGTACTCGTTGTGTTTAAGTGTGTTCTAAACTCAACACAAGAGCCACAGTACCAGTCATCACTTACTAAGCTGTTCTCAGTAGAGGTCTTCAGGTGTTTCTTCAAGACGGGGAGGGATTCTGCAGACCGTAGGGAGACTGTCTGGACTGTGAATGATAGCCATGCAGTATGAATATATCTCTGTGTACATTAATCTGTGTGTGTGTTCTACTCTTTAACAGCCCTGAAGTCGTGCAGCATTGTCATTCTGATCTTCGGACTGCTGAGTATTCTCCTAATCTCCCTGCACTTCAGTGAGTTTAAATCATATCTTCCTGAATATGATGGACAAGAGATCAGAATACTGTCCTACAAATACTTTGTAGGACAGGCTATAACGGCATTAAAGGTTATGTAATACCAAACTTGACAAAATGATTAGGATGGCATATAAGAAATAGCAAGAATTGCAAGAAATTTAGAAGCTGATTTTAACTAACCCTCATATATTAAACCTGCATATATTAAATATATTAAACCTGCATATATTAAATATATTAAACCTGCATATATTTAAAAAAAAAAAGCTGATCCACATGCCTAGTCCTGAGGTTATGCACGGGGTGTCAGGTGGGCCCATTACTCATGTCTTACTCTGTATGCGCACTACTAGCATCTACATAGCGTCTTTTTCTGTGTTTGCTTTCATTAGTTTCAATTGGAGCTGGTTAGCGGTTTTGCATTCTCCTCCACAAGCTCCACCCCGACTCGTTAATCTCTGAGCGGGAGTGTCTTCCCCTCCCTGGGAAATCTTTGTAGATACTGCTGTGTTATTCAATCATTTAGGAAAAGGCAGGTGAGAAAACTGGGTCAGAATCTTTTGGGTCGCCCTCTAGTGGACAGGTATTAGGAGAGAGTGAAGGGAGTGTCTGATGGTGCATCTCTGGATAGGTGTTGGAAACGTTCACTCATCTCATCCTGGTTTCTTCTGGTTCAGTGAGGCCTACGGAGGAGGAGGCCCCCAGCATCACAGAGTTCAACTCCTCTACCCAGCGGTTGTCCGTGGGCCAAGTGGCCCGCTTCACCTGCAATGCCAGCGGCACGCCGGAGCCCACCGTCAAGTGGCTCCACAACGGCAGGCCCCTGGAGAGGAACGGCACAGACGACCAATCGGAGGCCTGGGTGGAGAGGGGGTTCCTCTTCGTCAGAGGAGTGAGGTCTGGCATGACCACGGTCTTGTGCATGGCGAGCAACAGTGCTGGCACGGCCAATCACACCGCTGAGCTGCTTGTCTTTGGTAAGATCTGGATCCAAGAATCCAATGTTTGTTGTTGATGTATTCATAACGTTGTTGTTGAGGTGTGTGTATATATATATATATATATATATTCATAAATGTATGCGTATATATGTGTATATATATACACATATACAAATTATATATATATATATATATATACATGTGTGTGTGTCTGTGTGTGTGTCTATATGAGGAGCTCTTTTCCAAAACGCGATAAACGCCAAATCACTATATTTCCTTGTTAAAAATGTACAGCAAGATGCAGTTTGTTTCCAAACCGAGACAAGCGCCAAACCTATTTTTTGCCTTCACCTTGTGGGACCTTGGGGAGCAGAGAGTGGCCCCGAGTGTGGAGGTCTTGTGGACCCCCCAGGGCAGCGGGACCACCTCGTGTGTGAGGCCGAAAGGGTTCACCTTGTCGGACTAGGGGGAGCAGAGAGTGGCCCCGAGTGTGGAGGTCTTTATTCCATGCATTTGGATTTATTTGATTTATATTCATTTATAGAATGAGATGAGTCCCTGATATCGTATATTGCATGTTCTCTTGTTTAAAAAAAATAATACATAACCATTAATGGATTAACAGCGCTTTGAATTTTCTTTTATGGATTAATAGTGTTTTGAAAAAAATAACAACTTTGAATTTATAATCAACAATATTGTTTGATTTAAAAATCATTGTTCAACATGTTCAGACTGAGCGAACAAACCATTTTAACAGGATGAATTGAATATTAACAAAATATGTGGGTCTAGGTAAAAAATGACATTTTCCTGAAAGATATTCAAATGGATTCATAGCGTTTTGGAAAAGAGCTCCTCATATGTATATATGAGTACTTTTTTTTATAGTCACTTGTGTCATCCCCTGCTTTACCCAAAACGTAGCGAAACCAAAACCGTGATATGAACCGAACTGTGAATTCTGTGAACCGTTTCCCTTGTTTTGTTGATGTCATGACGTGAAAGAGGTGTTTTGTAAGTCCATTGATGTTAAGCTTCTAGCGGAAGCAGACAACCAGCCATGTATGTTGTCCAATTGAACCTAGCCTCAAACCACAGATCCATTCTCAATAACAAAACAAACTATAACTCAGACGTGCAAACTTAATG
>NW_028177885.1:0-15896 GCF_964030765.1 Micromesistius poutassou | reverse complement strand
TTCGGATCCAGGGGAATCGGGGAGTGAGTATATTGTTCGTTCCCAAAGTGAGCCCCAGGCTCCACCTGCTCAGGTCACCTGCTGGCCTCATGCTGTCATAACACACTGCATGTGGTCACTGTTTCACCGGCGATATGACTGAGTGAGTGAGGATCGACTGTAGCTAGAGTGATACAATATAGCGATGTAACGAGTGAGGATAACTGTAGTGAGAATGATATCGGAGAGTGATACAAGGAGTGATTTAACACACTGATCGACGGTGGTGAGATGGATAGAAGGAAATTGATACAGAAGAGTGATATAATAGTGACTGAGGATTGAATGGTGTGAGAGTGATATATGAAGAGTGATACAGAGGAGTGATATGACTCAGTGGCTGAGTATCAGCGTTGGTGGGAGTGCTTCAAAACAGAAGAAGCAGGAGTGATCTGCCGTGGGTTCTCACCCCTCACTCTTAAACACTACGCTGCTGTTGTTTGTTAGCGTCCAGCTGCCTGTTAGCATGGCTAATCGCGCGGCGGTTAGCGTGTCAATAAAAGTGATTATCCCAAACAGGCAGCTCATTAGCACTGTGCTAACCTGTTTGTCAGACCACATGGCCCAGATTAATCACTGTCCCCCCGCTCTGGCGTCTTCATCACTCCCCAACACCTCTGTCTTCACCCGGTCCAACACCACGCCATGTCTCACTCCCAGTCTCACTCCGCATTCTCACACTCCCTCGCCAACTCATCATTTCAATTTCATTTGTTTTACTGGCATGACCAAAAACACGTCCGCATCACCCACTCTTACAAACGCAAAGATCTCTCTACCCCTCTCACTCTCCCTCTCTACCTTTCTCTCTCTCTCTCTCTCAATGTATTAAATTGATAACTTCTTTGTATTTATTTTAGCACTCAATGACTGTTGTTATTGAGTCCAACCACGATCTCGATCTCTCTCATCTCGATCACTCTCCCTCTCTCACTCTACCTCACTCTCTATCTCTGCCTCTACATCTCGCCCTGGTTACCTTTCTCTCTCTCTGCCTCGCTCACTTATTTAATGAATTGAATTAATTCCATTCATCCAGAGTAATAAGTTATCAACCCTCAGGGCGGAGCGTGTCTGAGTCCCCTCTCTCTCCTGCGGCAGAAACACGATGCAGACTCGTATTGTTTCACTGGAGCGCGACGCGAAGCCGCAGCCAGCAGGCCGGCCGGCGCCTCAAATAGACTAGTCTATTCTGGAGCTGGTGTGTGTGTGTGTGTGTGTGTGTGTGTGTGTGTGTGTGTGTGTGTGTGTGTGTGTGTGTGTGTGTGTGTGTGTGTGTGTGTGTGTGTGTGTGAGTGTCTGTGTGTGAGTGTCTGTGTGTGCGCCTGCGTGTGTGTGCATATGTTTGTGTGCATGTGCATGCGTGTGCATGTGTGTGTGTGTCTGTGTGAGTGTCTGTGTGTGTGTCTGTGTGTGTGTGTGTGTGTGTCTGTGTGTGTGTCTGTGTCTGTGTGCATGTGTGTATGTGTGTGTGTGTGTGCGTGTCATATTAGGAAGTGATGACAGCCGCCATGTCACCTTGTATTTACAACCAATTAGCTCTGTCTGAAGTCATTGTCGCCACGCCAACGACCACGGTTGACAGGCCACCGGACAGGACAACATCTGTCTCCCGCTAGGACCCTGAGAACCCCCAGACCCCCCCGCCCCCCCCCTCCTTCCATAGTCCTGCCCCATGCTCACTAGAAATTAACTAGTGATGCTAGTGATGGTTAAATGCTGCTTGTGATGGTTAAATGGTCCTAGTGCTGCTAGGGATGGTTAAATGCTGCTAGTACCGCTAGTGATGGTTAAATGCTCCTAGTTCTAGTGATGGTTAAATGCTCCTATTGCTGCTAGTGATGGTTAGATTCATGGTTAGATCTCATTTCAGTACTAGTACTGTACAACGGACTGTGCTCAAATTGACATGTTCAATTCACATCACACGTGAACTTATTCACATCACACGTGAACCAGGAATAAGTTCACTACCCCCTCTGTTCTGATTACCCTACCTTTCTGGCCAACAAACCCAGTTACGTTAATCCCTTTGTGAGACAAAGTGGTTTAAGGTCCTAACCACGCATGAGGGGAGGAGAGGAGAGGAGAGAGGAGGAGAGAGGAGAGAAGAGGGGATTAGAGAGGAGGAGAGAGGAGAGGAGAGGGGAGGAGAGAGGAATGGAGAGGGGAGGAGAGGAGGAGAGAGGAGAGGATAGAGGAGGAGAGAGGTTATATGAGAGTTATAGAGAGAGAGATAGAGAGAGGTAGGGAGAGGTAATGGGAGAGGTAATGAGAGAGAGAGCAAATATGACATTTGAAATATGAATACTAGAAGCAGAGAGTGACCAAGGCCACTGCTGTGAGAGTGTGGGAGTCAATTTGTTCCAACATGTAGACAAAACCGTGTGTGTGTGTGTGTGTGTGTGTGTGTGTGTGTGTGTGTGTGTGTGTGTGTGTGTGTGTGTGTGTGTGTGTGTGTGTGTGTGTGTAAATGGACTCTAGAATAGAAGTGAAAAGAGATGCTACCTACTGACACAGCACAGCCCGCCTCCTCAGTCCCAATCTCACGATTGGCTGCCTGACTGGCTGTTCTGTGTTCTGGCCGGATGATTGGCTGGCTGGGTTCATAGCAGATTCATGGATAAATCAGAACATCGTGAGGGGAGGGAGAGAGAGAGAGAGAGAGAGAAGAGAGATTTCAAGTGAGAGATATTTATACTCTCAACATTGTCATTGTCCCTTTGTTTAATTGTTACACTGCTTTGGCAATGGTTCAATGTTATATCTTTCATCCCAATAAAGCCGTTTTGAATTTAGATAGTTTGGACAGAGCGGGAGTGAGAGAGGAAGGGGGACGAGAGAAAGAGCGAGAGAAAGCCAGAGAGCCCAGCAGAGAGAGAGAGAGAGAGAGAGAGAGAGAGAGAGAGAGAGAGAGAGAGAGAGAGAGAGAGAGAGAGAGAGAGAGAGAGAGAGAGAGAGAGAGAGAGAGAGAGAGAGAGAGAGAGAGAGAGAGAGAGAGAGCATCCTCGGAGGATGGTCAAAGACAACAGGGTGTTTTAAGCCTTATTGAGCCGGCAGGCCGCCCTCCCCTCAGCTCCTCTCTGCACTCACAGCTTTCTTTCTGCTCGCCCTCACACTGACCTTTTAATAACAACACCGCGATAGGATCGGTGGCAACACTGCCGCGCCTCTTCATCCTAATCTCCTGACCACTCTAGTTGCCATCCCATAATACTCAGTCATACTCTGCTGCTCCACCGGAGCTCTGGGACCACTGTGGATCAAAGCCGAGGACCAGAGAGGAGAGGAGGTCCTCCATAGGGAACCATCTCAACATCTCAACACCTGGTGGTTAACATCTCCTCACCTGGTTGTTAACTTGTCTAACTGGTAGTTAACATCTCAAAATCTACTCACTTGGCTCGTCTACCTGGTGGTCAACATTTCATGGATTTCACTCTGTATGCTTTGAAAGCTCAGCTCACCTCACCTTTATGCAAGTAGTAGAGTAGTTTCTGGTAACCACCCTACATCTTCACCGACACTGTGCAGAATACTTCATTCGCAGATCTATCTCCATGAGGAACGTGTGCAGTGGTGGTGCAGGGAGGGCGGTTCTACAGCAGAACCTCCACACATAGGAGGGAGATCCAGAGCCGGAGCCTGCTCAGAGACCGATGAGGCAGAGGAGAAGGAGGCTATACCGACGGCGGGTGGTGGGCGTTCCAAGGCAGAGGACGAGGACACCTCATGTGCTCCTCATGTGCTCCGTGGTGTGAGGACTGAGTGGTGGCGTGACTAACGTGGCTCCCGCTCGTCTCCGCAGAGCGATGACGGCTGTCTTCAGAGGCAGAGGGAGAACGCTGAAGGGAATGAAACGCATTCATCTGGCAGACGCCTTTGTCCAACGTGACAACCAGATGAGGCTGAGACAATGAAGGCATGGAGGCAAAGCAGCCCCACAGAGCCAGGCATTAGGAGAGGAGCTGACGTAGCATCGCAGAGGAGGAGGTGGAGGAGTATAGGAGGCGAAGGGGAGGAAGAGACATAGGACGCTATGTCTGATTAACCCAATCAGCTACAAGAACAAACCCCAAACTTATCAATACCTAGTGACCACCAGCATCTCAACAAATATATAATGGCAACCTCACAATACTAGTACTGCATTTACTGATTTATATTCAGTGGGAAGAGCTTATTCCTAGCCTGGTTCCACTCCAAACACTTTACACCTGAGCTGCCCTGAGCCCCGTCCACACAGAGCCCTGCTGTCAGCCAGGTGGCCAGGGCAGGGGGGGGGGGGGGAGGGCCTCTGGGACAGCTCCACACTTAGCTGGGAGGAGCCGGTGATCGAACCATTAACCTTCGGGTCGCCGAACAAGCCGCTGTAGCTCCACTGCCAGGTCCAGACCTACAGCAGCCATGAAAAGTCCCACTGAACCCCCCGTCTCCAGAAGGAGGGTTCCTCTCCTCCTTCCCTGAGATTAAACCCTCCGTTATCCTGGGGGACTGAGTGAGGGGAGATGAGAGAGTGGATGGGGGGGGGGACACCAGACCTGCAGCACCAAGGATATTCAAAGGCAAAATAACACTCTTCAAAGGCTGCTGATAAATTCTCTGAAACTCATTCAAGACTCTTCAGTCAGGAAGCAGAGAAACGGCTCCTGGAAGTCATTCAAGCATATCTCAGTGGAGAGCAGACAAAGTCAGAGAAACAAAGGACGATGTTTGATGTTTCTACTTTTAAATGAGTTTGCGGCGTCAGTGGCAAGCCTGGTTTTAATCTGCAGAGGAAAGCATGCGTACGGGAGGCGCCTCCATCACCTCGCTTTTCTCAAGGAACCCCACCTTGTTGTGTTGCTGTAGCAACAGCACAGCCACCAACAGTTAGCAGTGTGTCCTCTGAATCCTTGACCTTGACTTGATGTGGTGCAGAACACAGAATGAAACACAGAACTGCACTTTGGTTCCTGAAAACTGACAATTCTCAATCTGCTTTCCGTTACAACATAATGAGGTGTGGTTGTCTTGTACTGGGCCGCTCTCAGTTGCACTGTTAGCAGACTATGTTGTACTGGGCAGCTCCCAGTGTAACCAGTAGCAGACTGTGGTTGTACTGGGCAGCTCCCAATTCCACTGTTAGCAGACTGTGGTTTTACTGGGCAGCTCTCAGTAAACTCAGTAGCAGACTGTGGTTGTACTGGGCAGCATCCAGTAGAACCAGTAGCAGACTGGTTCTACTGGATGCTCCCAGTAGTCCCAATCATCATAGACAACTATTCTGATTCAACAAAAATAACTATGATTTAATGATTCACTAAATGATTTAAAATGATTGCTGAATGCATGGGCCCCATTGCACGCTGAGCCATCCTTGAAGGAGGGATCCCCCACTCTGCGTTCTTTCTCAAGATATGTTCCTTGCTAATTAAGAGTTTTTTCTTGCCCTCTGGGGGGCAAGGCTCAGGGGGGTGCCGTTAATATACGGCCTGGACCTGTGATTAAGAGCTATACAAATTTGATTTAATTGAATTGGTTTCATGAGGAGGTGAAACCCCTTGATCATCAGTGCGAGGAGCGGGAGGTTGTGAGGGTCCATCAGCCCACCATCGGGAGGAGAGGAGTGGCTGCTGATATCACCTCCACCATCGGTGTGAGGAGGTGGTGGGGGTCCATCAGTTCTCCATCAGGAGTAGAGGCGTGGCTGCTAATCGGCGCCGGCGGGTCCATTAAGAGCTGAAGGCTGTGCCCTCACACGAGTCTACTCACAGATAATCCTCTCCTCTCATGGAAGACCTGATCTCATCACACTGTGCAGAGCAGGGCAGCGGGCCGCCCAGTGCACTTCTGTGTGTGGTTGTGCGTTTGTGAGTGTGTGGGTTTGTTTGAGAGTGTGTGTGTGTGTGTGTGTGTGTGTGTGTGTGTGTGTGTGTGTGTGTGTGTGTGTGTGTGTGTGTGTGTGTGTGTGTGTGTGTGTGTGTGTGTGTGTGTGTGTGTGTGTGTGTGTGTGCTGGTTAACCCCATGTTACTGCCGTGACCCTGTGCTACCCATGGTGCGCTGCCAGCCCCCTCAACCCTCTTTCAGCCTCCCAGCCTATCCATCTCCTCTAAATGGTCCAATCACCATCTACCCTCCAGAAAGGCCTCAGTCATTCTCTCCCCCTTTCTCTCCCTCTTCTCTCCCTCTTCGCTCCCTCCCTCAGTCCCTCTCGGCCTTTATCCCACAGACAATTGGCGATTTCTAATGTCAACCAATCAGAAAGAAGCAGACTCACCCTCGCAGACGGGTTCCACAATGTCCCCTCTCCTCCGGCTGTGAAGAGATTGGAAAGGAAACTTTACAAAAATGGAAGCAAAATAGGACAACATAGTGAACATCTAAACACATTGCTGTTATGTGAACCATTTCGTTTTACTCAGAACAATCAATTACATTTCAACCTTCTGCATACGATTTAAAAAAAAACAATGAGTCTATCAGAATGTCATGATATGTATAAACCAGGACGACTTGTCAACACAATCAAGCATCAACCCCCTTCAACCCCATGGAGATGTATTGATTTAAAGAGTCACTACTGAAGAAACAATTCACTACCAAAGACACAAATTCACTACCAAAGACACAAATTCACTACCGAAGACACAATTCACTACCGAAGACACAATTCACTACAGAAGAAACAATTCACTACAGAAGAAACAATTCACTACTGAAGACACACATTCACTACTCAAGATACACATTCAATACTCAAGACACAATTCACTACCGAAGACACAATTCACTACAGAAGACACAATTCACTACTAAAGAAACAATTCACTACTAAAGACACAATTCACTATCGAAGACACAATTCACTAGTGAAAACAGGAGAAGTAGTCGTTGTTCTGGTGGTCATGACCAGAGGATCACAGCACATCGCCCCAGCAGGTGTGTCTTTGTGAAATGTGAAGTGTCCTTGAGGGGGATGAAGTGTCCTTGAGGAGACTGAAGTGTCCTTGAGGACCTCTCTGATATGTAGGCCATTTCTTAAGCATGATTAAAACATGTGTGCTTAGCGTGTGCCGGGAGACGGGTCCTTGCTCCCCTGTATAGAAGCTGATTTGTGATCAATAAAACAATTTGTCGGCAGCTTGCAGTTTATCGGCAATCTCTTCCTGCTGGCACTCCCTGTGGAGCGTCCTCACAGCCGGACCCAAGTCCTGAGGCAGAGCGAGGTGGGAGAGAGGCTACGAGACGTTGAGAATCAGACGCACGAGCAGCGGAGGAACGAGAGATGTTTCTCCGTCTCAGGCCGTGATTACGCTGTCGAACATTCACACTGTTTTCCTCCACATCACTAATTACATTTACATTTATTCATTTAACACAAGAACGCTTTTCCCAAGTAGGCTGGAAATAATCAGAGCGTACAATCAATACACAGGCAACAATGATTTACACTCTCTGTCGAGAGCCAAGCAGGAGCCCGGTGTTTAGAACAGGTAACACCTCAGTAACATGACGGTGTTTAGTAACAGGTAACACCTCAGTAACATGACGGTGTTAGTAACAGGTAACACCTCAGTAACATGACGGTGTTAGTAACAGGTAACACCTCAGTAACATGACGGTGTTAGTAACAGGTAACACCTCAGTAACATGACGGTGTTTATAACAGGTAACACCTCAGTAACATGACACTGTAGTACCTGACGGAGGTAACACTGTAGTACCTGACGGAGGTAACACTGTAGTACCTGACGGTGTACCACTAGTACAGCTGTTCCTCAGCCAGGCCCACTCACCCTGAATGGTGGATACTTTCTCCTGTTTATTGCTGTATAGAATGTTGACTTGACGCATGCAACATATCATGTCCATCCGGCCTCCTCCTGAGGTTCTGAGGAGCAGAGCCAGCATGTGGAGGTGCCTTCAGACCAGAGCAGCCTCCTGTCTGCTTAGCAGGGCTGTGCTTCAGCTCTCCTCCCTCCTCCACAAGGTGGGGGGGGGGGGGGGGGGTAAGAGGGAGATGGAGAGAGAGGAAGAGAGAGAGAGGGAGAGAGATCTGCTCCCTTCCTCTCATCCTCCTCATCCTCCTCCTCGCTGCCTAACCTCCAAGAGCAAGAGCAATCGTGTCTCCATCCTCTTCCAGAACAAACAATGTTCTCCAGCTGAATCCTCCTCAGCCTCTTCAGTCCTAATGAATCACTGCTGTGTTCCTACCAAGGTTCCTGTTGATCATTTGGTTGGCGTTGCCTCTATAAATACCTCCGTCTACACCATCAGGCCCATGAATAATGAAGCAGTATTGGTTTGAAAAGATGACAACGTTCTGGAACGATATCTTGCAGAGACACAAGGACATTCAGCCTTAGAATTCTCATAACACTGTTGCCAAGGCAGCAAAACCAACATCACACTAACAACAAAGAAATTACCATAAAAAATTCGCTGTGGCAGCAACACCATCACAGTGGGACATAACAACACAACCATTCACAACGGCAACAGCCTCATCTCCATACCACCACCATCACCATGGAAACCCACTCATATCCATACCAACACCATCACCACGGCAACCTCCTCATCCCCATATCACCACCATCACAACGGCAACAGCCTCATCTCCATACCACCACCATCACCATGGCAACCCACTCATATCCATAACAACACCATCACCATGGCAACCTCCTCATCCCCATATCACCACGGCAACCTCCTCATCCCCATATCCCCACCATCACCACGGCAACGCTCTCATCCCCATAACACCACCATCACCACGGCAACCTCCTCATTCCCATAACACCACCATCACCAGGGAGACGTCTAATCTCCATAACACCACCATCACCACGGCAACCTCCTCATCCCCAAAGCACCACCATCACCACGGCAACACCCACATCTCCATAACACCACCATCACCATGGCAACGCCCTCATCTCCATAACACCACCATTACCAGGGTCCCGCCGTCATCTCCATGACTCCCCGGTACATGAGACGGGGTTCCGGAGACGGAACGGCCATCAGGTCGGCTGCTGACGTAGAGTCTGCATTGACCGGGCGCTACTCAGACATGTACGGGGCTGGAGGAGGAGGAGGGAACGATGCTGAGGTTAAGAGAAGAGAGGCTAAGAGGCCATTATGGGGGCACAGCGCTGCGAGAGATGCTATGTAGGCTAATAGCATGCAGACCGGCAAGTTTTCTGCTGATCACAGAGAATAGTTCCAGTCTGAAGTTAACAAGCACAGCAGCCCAGAGCTGAGAGCCAGCATGCATTTAAAACACACACACACACACACACACACACACACACACACACACACACACACACACACACACACACACACACACACACACACACACACACACACACACACACACACACACACACACACTCTGGATAAAAACATACACATATTATCTGAATAAACAAGGACACAAATATGGAGACAACCACGCACACACACACACACACACACACACACACACACACACACACACACACACACACACACACACACACACACACACACACACACACACACACAATGTGAAACACACACATTAGCCCTGGATAAACACATTCACCATGCACATTCATGCGGATGTGCTGCAGGGTACTGAATGTATATTTGATGTGTTTCCATGAGCATCTGTACATCTGCATCCCAGCATCGCTGAATTAAACAACGGAGAAGGCCAGGGGAGTGCTTTCATCTCCAACGCCACAAAAAGAACCAAACATCACAACAACACACACTGGCTGTCCTGATTGGACGACAGCGTCAGTGAGACCCGTCCTGATTGGACCACAGCGTCAGTGAGACCCGTCCTGATTGGACGTCAGTGAGACCTGTCCTGATTGGACCAGAGATCTGATCCATCACTCTTGAGGTAATCTCTCCTCATCCTGTGCTGTAGGTTATGATGCTAGGTCTGGATTAATAACGCTCCTCTCACCTAACATCTTCTCTGTGCTCACGCTAACACCGCAACATTAGCTCCTTCTGAGGGGAACGTACCAGATAGCTGCTAGCAGGCTATGCAAACGGTAAAAGATGGAGTTCTAATGACTCTATAAGTCAGGCAGCCGCGCCTGCTTAGCCCTGCTAGCATAAGCCCTGCTAGCATACGCAACGCAGAGCTTCCTATATATATTCCCGGCATAGCTACGGTACAGGTACGCTACGCCGGTTAGCGTGCCCACCGTAGCCGAGGTAGTAACCACGGTTACCAGAGGGGTTTTAAACACGCCTCCAGTCGGAGGCAGACGCCCGACGGGTCGACAGCGCTCTAATAACGATCGGTTTGATGAGAGGAAACAATGTGAGAGTGATGTCGGGGTTTTACGGTAAGTACGCCCCGCACGGTTAAACACAGCAGCACTTAAATACAGTAACTGCTGTGCTATCGATCATCTGGGAGTCTCTCTGGAAGAGACGATGTTAAATGACAGAATGTAAATATTGTGCAGAAAAAGACATCTCATCCACGCTGTCATCCACTGAGTGAGGAGAGAGAGAAACAGAGATGGACGAGACAGCGGGAGGAGGGAGGAAGGAGAACAGCACCCTCAGCCTCCTCTCACAGCTGCTCCATGAATCACACGATCCACACCCTGAGGACACCTGGAGGTCCAGAGACCTGAGGACACCTGGAGGTCCAGAGACCTGAGGACACCTGGAGGTCCGCAGACCTGGAGGTCCAGAGACCTAGAGACACCTGGAGGTCATGGAGACACCTGGAGGTCCACAGACCTGAGTAGGGATGTCACGAGAACCGATACTTCGGTACCAAGTCGATACCAAAATTCAAAAAACGTGACGGTACTCGTTTTTCTTAGTAGGCCTACCGCAGGTACCGAGGATGCAATTCCTCCGGACGTCACGTGGGCAGCATATACACCTACACGGGAACATGGAAGACGGCAACTGCAGCTGCAGGGAGTGCGACGGCTCCGCCTCGACTCGTCGATAAAAAAGAATAGCAAGAGTCGTGTCTGGAAGTACTTTGCGTTTGGAACGCTGCGCCGCGCGAATGTTTCAGACGGGACCCATTTCAATGTTGCGCTTCTAAACACGCATGGTACGACTGCGTTCGGCATCACTTACTTGATGTTGTTTTGATTGAAGATCGGCAGGTTGTAGTGGGTGCGGCGGTGAATGTGTGCGTGCGTGTGCGCGTGTGCGTGTGTGTTGCGATCGTATGCAATTTCAAAGTAAACAAACCAACTCAAAGCCGATGCATGCATCCAAAATTATTCGTTCAAAACCAAATAAACAAATCAAAAACAGCGTTGCTTATTCACTTCAAATACTTTTTCTTTTCAAAACTTGGTAATTAATACGGCGCGGTACCGAGCGGTTGAAAACAATGTTGGCGTCTCCTGTGGCTGCCTTGCGCACCTGCGTTATATTACTTAATATTAGGTTGGAAGTCATGTTTTAAACCCCGCCATGCACGCAAGTGTAAACGCGAGCCGCATAGCTGCATGACTGCCTGCTTTCAGCGCGTATTGTTTTTTTTAATTTATTATTATTACTTGAACGCTACATGCCACTGTTCTTTTTTGTAATGTTAATAGTGGTTTATTTTTATTCATTACTTGAAGGCTACATGCCAGTGCCACTGTTTTTTGTAATGTTTAAATGTTTTTAATAAATAAAGTACATGGGATTTATTGTTTTGTTTTTGACCGTGGTATCGAATTGGGTATCGAGAAACGTGGAATTTCACTGGTATTGGTATCGACTACTAAATTTCTGGTATTGTGACATCCCTAGACCTGAGGACACCTGGAGGTCCACAGACCTGGAGACACCTGCAGGTCCACAGACCTGGAGGTCCACAGACCTGGAGACACCTGGAGTTCCACAGACCTGATTCTGAACCTATTCCATAAAGTCATGTGGCTTAGATAACCTCCAATAGCATCGCTCCGGTGGCATCGCTCTGATAACATCACTCACACACACACACACACACACACGCACACACACACACACACACACACACACACACACACACACACACACACACACACACACACAGCAGTAAGGTGAGGTTGAGTCTTCGGTAAGTGTTTGTTTGTATTCACCCATGCATGTCTGTGAGAGAGAGTGTGTGTGTGTGTGTGTGTGTGTGTGTGTGTGTGTGTGTGTGTGTGTGTGTGTGTGTGTGTGTGTGTGTGTGTGTGTGTAGATTTGTCATCTTTTCTTCATGAATGATTCAATAGGCTCCAAATACGATCATTGTGACCCACATGCAGACACACACTCTCACACACACACACACACACACACACACACACACACACACACACACACACACACACACAGGAGTGTTTTCAATGAATATATATGGCTTTGGAAGGTTTTTTGATTGTGTGTGTGTCTGGGTATGTCTTTGCTTTGGCATGGTTGTTGTATTGTATTGTGTGTGTGTGTGTGTGTGTGTGTGTGTGTGTGTGTGTGTGTGTGTGTGTGTGTGTGTGTGTGTGTGTGTGTGGCAGAGCAGATAGAAGTTATCAGGGATTCTGAACCTTAACCTGATTGGTGGGACACACTCCCCTCTCCTGATTGGTTTAGAAGGACATGAGGACCTGAGAGAGCCCAGCCTGAGGACAGAGCAGGATGGGAAGAGAGACAGAGAGACCGAGAGACAGAGAGAGGGAGAGAGAGAGAGAGAGAGAGATTGAAAGAGTGTCGGAGAAAGACAGAGAGAGTGGGAGAGAGAGAAAAAGAGACAGAGTGGGAGAGAGAGTCATATAGACAGTGAGAGATAGATAAAGTGGGAGGGCTCAAAAAGAGATAGGAAGAGAAAGAAAGAAAGAGAGAGAGAGTGGGGGAGAAAAAGTGAGAGAGTGGCAGACAGAGAGCAAGAGAGATAGAGAGAGAGAGTGGGAGAGAGAGAGCTAGAGGGGACGAGTGGAGTAAATTAATGGCAGCCTTTAAGCCAATGGTTAACATTACACTCCAGCCGGCCAATCCGAGCTCTAGGAGTGTGAGTGTGGGGGGGGGGGGGGGCAGGTGGTCCAGGTGGTCTTCCAGGGTATGGGGGTCTAAATAGGTGAAGGGGAGGTTGCCATGGTTTCCGCCAACCCCGGGAGGATGGGGATGCTGCGGCAGTGAGAGACAGAGGACCCCCCCAACACACACACACGCCCGGGGAGATGAGTGTGAAATGAATTATTGGTTTGATTTTCTCCTCCAGACCCCAAAGCATGACAGGGAGGGGGAGAGAGAGAGAGAGGAGGTGGAGAGGAGAGAGGAGAGAAGGTGGAGAGAGAGAGAGGAGAGAGGAGAGAGGAGAGGAGGGGAAGAGAGAGGAGAGGAGAGAGAGAGGAGAGGAGGGGAGAGGAGGGGGAGAGAGGAGGTGGAGAGAGAGAGAGGAGAGGACAGGGAGAGAGAGAGGGAGGAGAGGGAGAGAGAGAGAGAGAGAGAGAGAGAGAGAGAGAAAGAGAGAGAGGAGGGGAGCAGGGAGGAGAGAGGGAGGAGAGAGGAGAGGAGGTGGAAAGAGGAGAGGAGATGAGGGGGAGAGGAGAGGAGGTGGAGAGAGAGGGAGGATGGGGAGAGAAGGAGAGAGAGAGGAGAGGAGGTGGAGAGAGAGGAGAGGAGATGGAGATGGAGAGAGAGAGAGGAGAAGAGAGGAGACGAGAGTGGGAGGAGGGGAGGAGAGGGGAGAGGAGAGGATAAAGAGAGGAGGTGGAGAGAGAGGAGAGAGAGAGGAGAGGAGGTGGAGAGAGAGGAGAGGAGAGGCGGTGGAGAGAGAGAGAGGAGGTGGCGAGAGGAGATGGAGAGAGAGAGAGAGAGGCAGCAGGATTATTTGATAAGGGTGCACGGACTGTCAGAAACTAATGGAACATGCCAGAGTGGTATGTCACCACGACGACCGGCATACACGCTGCCACCAATCAGAACAGCCCAACAATTCCAACCTGCACACTTCTAGAAATAATGCAGCAGAGTCAACAGAGCGAGGAGCAGCGCAGGGAGACAACGCCGTCTATCAGGACCAGGTGCGCAGGGTTTGTGACACTGCACTACGTTGAGCAGTAACCAGCAGACTTACTGTGTTACGAGTTAGTGCTCAGCACGTGTAGTTTACACTCTGAGGTTACTCCGCAGGCGGTCATGTCACAGAACCTCGCTTCTCGTTGCTCTGACACTACAATACCCATAAGTCATTGCAGGGGGTCGGTGGAGGAAGTTGACTTTTAGGGAATGAAGCAAAAAGAAACAATTAAAAGCACTCTAAGCCGTGAGTGTGAACGTGGGGTTAAGAGGAGCCATATACCAGGGCTTGAACCAACAATGAACAACAACAATAGTGTGGGAGCCTCTGGCCTTCAGGAGGGAGCCGGACCGAACACATTAATAATATATCACACAGCAGCGGTGGTTACATAAAGCAGGGAGGTGAACTGTGTGTTCAGAGCGCTGGACAGGCTGAGAGACAACAGCAACACATTCAGACTGACACATCCTCTCCTCCTGCAACCAAACGGGCACTAAGCAGGAGGGGAGAGGAGGGGAGAGGAGGAGAGAGGAGGAGAGGAGGGGAGAGGAGGGGAGAAGAGGAGAGAGGAGGAGAGGAGGGGAGAGGAGGAGAGAGGAGGAGAGGAGGGGAGAGGAGGAGAGGAGGGGAGAGGAGGGGAGAGGAGGAGAGGAGGGGAGAGGAGGAGAGGAGGGGAGAGGAGGGGAGAGGAGGAGAGGAGGGGAGAGGAGGGGAGAGGAGGAGAGAGGAGGAGAGGAGGGGAGAGGAGGGGAGAGGAGGAGAGAGGAGGAGAGGAGGGGGAGTGGAGAAGAACAGGAAGAGAGAATATAATAGAGGAAAGAGAGAGGAGAGAGGAGAGGAGACTAGAGGAGGACACTGTGCAGATGGAACAGGGTTTAAGAACGATGGTGGCTGCGATAGAGAAAGAGCAGAGCAGGAGAGAGAGGAGGAGAGGAGGAGAGGGAGCAGAATGGTCTAGTCATAGCCAGATGTACCTCACAGCCCAGAGGCCCTCTGGGTAATTTGAGCACATATTACCCAGAGTCCTCTTCTCTATCCTTAGTCATTCAACCAAATCAATGGCCATTTGTCTCCGGCCTCCCCCCTCCCTCCCCCCTCCCTCCCTAGCCTCTGAGTTGTGCTCCGGCTCCATCTCTCTATCTCTCCATCTCTAATTGAACCAACACGTCCGTGTCTGTTCATCTTTGAAGCCTTGTTACAACCACTTCCTGTCTCCCCTTTCCCTCACCCTCCCTTATCTATCTCCCCCCTCCCTCCCCCCCTCTCATCACGGTGTCTTGTCTCAGCAGCCGTTGGCTCCGATCCCTGCTTCCGCTGATAGGAAGTGTCAGCCAATCACAGCAGAGGGAGGGAGGAAGGGAAGGTGGGGGGGGGGGGAGGGAGAGGGGGAGGGAGGGGGGAGAGGGGGAGGGAGGGAGGGAGGGGTCTGTCTGTCTCTGTACTGTCTGTCTCTGTACTGTCTAACCCAAGCCTGCTCCTCTGGAGTGTGGAGGAAAGTGTTCTCTGAGTGTGTGAGGAGGGAGGGAGGAGCAGAGAGGAGAGCCGTGGGAGGAGAAGAGAGCTGGCGGTCGATCTCCTGAACTCCAAGACGAGAAGAGAGGAGCGAGTGGGCGGCGCTGCTCCTCTGAGGAGCTCCGCCTGAGGGGGAACGCAGCCCCCTCATTGGCTGATGGGAGGTGGTGGGGGGGGATGGTGGTGGAGGTGTTGGAGGTGGGGGGGGGGAAGGTGGTGGTAGGGGTGGTGGTGGAGGTGGAGGTGGAGGTGTTGGAGGTGGGGGGGAAGGTGGAGGAGGTGGTGGTGGAGGTGTTGGAGGTGGGGGGGAAGGTGGAGGAGGTGGTGGTGATGGTGATG
>NW_028177886.1:0-22011 GCF_964030765.1 Micromesistius poutassou | reverse complement strand
GTAGTGTCTGCTGTGTCTCAGAGGTTCCAGGTTCGATTCCAAACACGCCCTGAAGGCTTCTGTGAGCCCAACCCTCTCCCTGTGATTGGACGACACTGTGGCTCAGAGTGAGCGTCCGTTAACCTGCTGACCACTGATTGGTCAACGAGCAGCAGGTGTGCAGCCTCCCCCAGCCCCAGGTTGGTTTTCAAGTTTCGTGAGAACCCTTCCTCTCTCTCTCTCTCCGTCCCATTTGCCGTCCCGCCAAATACAGACGTGTTGCCCTGGCTGAGAACATATTGTCAAATACATTCTAGAATTATTAATTCTATATAATATTAATTATAATTCTGATGACATGGAAGAAAACAAGACTACGCACAGGCACACAGGCACACACAGACCACAGATAAGAAGACTCAGGGTGTCGCGTCCTGTAGCTGGAGACGCAGCGGTGCAAAGGAGGAAATGAAGATTGGAAGAAAAAAAAGTTGGTTCATTACTATATAAGACTTATAATAAATAAAAGAGTCCTCAACAGCTTGATTACTTATTATCCTTCGTTCCAATAACTATTTGAGTCTTATTATAAAGGGTAACGGTGATAGTTTGATGATATTCTCTTTGCAAAACCAAATAGCTTGTTGAATAGATCTAGTTCAGATGATCTGGTTCTGTGAGCCATACAGCAGAGCCATACAGCCAAACACAGACATGTTGCCCTGGCTTGTGAATATTTTACTTTAAATAAAATGAGTACGGACTGAACTGAGAATAATGTTGGTCTGCAAGACCAAGTCCATCACAGCTTGCACGACACACACACACACGCACACCACGTACGCACACACACACACACACACACACACACACACCACATACATACACACACACACACACACACACACACACACACGCCTGTGATTGGTCACAGGTGTGCAGCCCCCCCCAGCCCCAGAGTCTAATCAGTGTGACTGGGGCCAGGTGAGGCTGCTTCAACCATCCACCACACACACACACGCTCCACTATGTCTTTTAACGTGATGGGAAATCCACCATAATGTTCGCTATGTTTTTGAGTGTTTGAATAAACAGCAGCACAGAGTGCTGACAAAAAGGGGTTTTATTTGACCTAAATAAATACAAAAACAGGTCGTGGAGAACCAATAAAAGAACGTTAAAGTATTATAAACATGAATGATCGAGGATCAACATAAAAGTGGTTTGCGTGGACGTTAATTCCCCGTGGGCAGAAGAGATAGGCTTCACAGAAATGATACGCATTAGAGTTAACATCAGCTACTGGAAAAACCCACGGTGCTTTTGGACCTCACACACACGCAAATGCAAATGCAAACGCACACACAAACATTTCGCAACACTGATGATATCAGATTGCAGGCTGACGATTGGTCAGAATTCAAACCTGTGACGTGGTTTCTCCAGCTGAAATAGCGGAGCTGAACCCTTGAGAGCAGAAGCAGTGAGAGCTGTCAGAGAGGAACCATGGACACCATCGCTGAACCGGACCCTGGACCCTCTGAGGAACCTGAGGACATGTCTTTGAACCGGAGACAGACCAGGAAGAGAAGATTTGGTAGGTGTCCTTTTTAGAGGATTCAAAATAACTAATCCAGTAAACAATGTTTTCATCTGCATGCATTTTAGATTCACGTTTAGCAAACGTTTTAATTCAGAGTGACCGACCTGATGAACCAGCGACCGTAGAGACAGATTTATTCTCCTAAATAACGACATGTGTGTGTTCTAGGCAAAACCCTTTTTTTTTGTTACCTTACTTGACTTGTGACTACGCCCGTGAGTTACGGACTACTGATAGGCATCTCAAGTAGTTGTGTGTTTCATGATATATGTTTGTTATATACGTGGAACAGAGTGCAGAGTAACTTTACAGCCGAACACAAGTTTAGTATTTTCATTACCACAATGGTGGCCACGCAGTGTGAATATATGTATGAACATACTCTGTGTGTCCGTGTGTGTGCGCTTGAGTGCATCAGTGAGTCTGTGTGTCAAAAGGAGGACATCAGATAAGCGTTGAAGAAAAACATTTCGCAACACGTAATGGAGAATTAAAACACGTGATGTCTTTTTTTCCAGCTGACAGAGCAAAGATGGAGGCTAGGTTCAGAAGCAGTGAAGGCCATCAGAGAGTAACCATGGTCACCATGTCTGAACCGGACCCTGGACCCTCTGAGGAACCTGAGGACACGTCTTTGGACCGGAGGGAGACCAGGAAGAGAAGATTTGGTAGGTGCCCCTTTTTAGAGAATTAAAATTTTTAATGTTTTCCTCCACATACATTTAAGATTGATGTTTCGAAAACTTTTTTAGCCAAAGTGACCGTGTGTGTGTGTGTGTGTGTGTGTGTGTCCTACTCCTGAACAGTTCTATGGTTGCACATCGCTGTCGTTGTGAGCATCGGACTGCTGAGTATTCTCCTCATCTCCCTGCGCTTCAGTGAGTCTGAATCATATCATCCTGAATATAATTACAATACAGTTATGATCATATTAATGATTGTAGTAATAGCAATGATGATGATAATTATTGTTTTTGTTAGAATTAGTGTTAATAATATGAATGATCTTACTACTATGTAGCAGCAGGCCTGTCGGACAAGTTGCTCTGCACAGTTGGTCAACGCGCACGTGCCAAGCAGCCTGCAGCTCACACACACACACACACACACACACAGCACACGCAAACGCACACATACACCGCACGCACGCACGCACACACACACACACACACACACACACGTGCAAACGCACACATACACCACACGCACACACACACACACACACATGCACGCACACACCACACACACACACATGTGCACGAACACACACGTTACAAGACAAAGGCAGCACAGGACACCGCATACACACACACCGCACACACATGCACACACGCACGCACACACATGCACGGGCATACACACACTGCACACACGCGGACGCAGACGGTGAAAGACAACGGCAAGATGGAGACCACAGCCCCGCCGTCGACACACTCTCCCAGCTCAGACCTCATGTCTATTGTAGACTACACTTCTTTGCAAAACTTTATTTATTTTTAAATAAAGTGTTGATGACGCTTCGGTCAGCATTGGCGTGTCATCGAGTGGCCCCCTAAATGATAATCAGCCTTTTGTTCCCTGAATGGTCAAAAAATATTTAAATGTTGGCACTGCTTTTAAGAGTCATTTGTGGTGAACGCTAAAAGATAGGTCCTTTCATAACCCTAAAAGTACACATCATACAATAAACTTCAATACATGAGTTCACAGCTGCACAGGTGTATAGAAAATGATTATTGACAACAGTTAGCTGAACATTATGTGGTCCCGTCCTTCCACTCCCTGTTTTCTCACCCTGTTTAAACACAGAAATCAACTACATTTGTCCCAGTGTTTGTTATATGGGAAATCAAGCTATAAAATACACTCTCTTTCTCCGGTAACACAGTGGTCGGCCACGCCTTTCTCCTTCGTCGTCTCTAACTCACGCTCCAATCCTTCATCAATCGATGCTTCGGATGTTGTGAATGCAACGGAATATATGACGCATCGTCGCAGCAACATTTAAGATGATCGCGATGAGTTCTGCCCGTTCTGCCTCCGTGCTGTCCCGCCTCTTGCGAACTTAGACCCTACGTCATATCCCGCCCCTTGCAAGCCCACCCCCTTGATTCTACTGATGTCTGAACGACATTGATGTCCGCATATAAAGCATCAAGTGTGAATCACCCTCAGGGTCGAATCTCCTGATATACAAATGCGGCGACAATGGGGTGGACTTCAAATGATTATGCTTGCTTCATAGCGTGAGGAGAAAATGATTATGCTTGCTTCATTATGTAACAGGTGAACCAATATGTTATACGTTGTAACATTATCGGTAAAATGTTATTATATTATGCGCTCAGAAATGTGTTCCATTATCGACCAGGGATTCCACGTTATAGCTCTGGGTTTAAGTCCACCTAGAGGTTGAGCGCAACGCGGACTAGTTAGAATAATAACAGTTATAATCATATTAATGATTGTAATAATAGCAATGATAATGATCATTATTGTTTTTGTTAGAATTAGTGTTAATAATATGAATGATTGTAACAATAGCTACGATAATGATATTGATAATTATAGTTATTGTTATTTTAATTGGTATTAATATTAATAATATGTCATGTTCTCTTTCAGGGGGGATGGACTTTGTGTTTGGTTGGTTGGTTGTGGGTCCTGTGACGTTTAGAGACGATGTCGTTCTGTTTTAGAGCTCATTCCTTCTGTACTCCTCTGTCCTGTCCTAGACACACCGTCACCTTGGAAGGAGGGGAGAGAGCGCTTACTGGATGAACTCGGTGAGGGTTTTATCCAAGTTATTACATCAATCTGAACATCCCCTCTTCATTATAACTTCACATTTTATATTGTCAGGCTAACAGAGCATAGACCGTGTTAAACTACCACCAAATAAATGTGGTCTACTAAAGACATTTTTCTATTGTCGTCTATTAGGGTCATGCTTCTATTGACGTCTATTAAGGTTGTGCTTCTATTGTGGTCTGTTAAGGTCAGGTCTCAGGGTTGTGTGCCAGTAATGAAGACGGTAAGATAAGCAGTTCTGTGTTTGTTAAGGATTTTCTTTTACATTCAACAGATGAATTGGCGCTTCAGGGCTGGATGTTTTACGACCAGAGTTTCTACCTTATGTCTACCACTAAGAAGAGCTGGAAGGCCAGTAGAGAAGACTGTCTGCGGAGAAACGCAGACCTGGTGGTTATCAACAGCAGAGAAGAACAGGTGTGTGTGTGTGTGTGTGGGGAGAGACATTGTGTGAGTGTGTGTGAGAGAGAGAGACATTGTGTGAGTGTGTGTGAGAGAGAGACATTGTGTGAGTGTGTGTGAGAGAGAGAGAGATTGCATGTGTGTGTGTGTTCAGCTGTGTTGTCATGACAACAGATGCTATTACCTTTGGAAACAGGGGTTTCTCAGCAGAATGTTCGAGCGTTCCTGGATTGGACTGAGCAGTAGAGACAAAAAGGGGACCTTCAAGTGGGTGGATGGTACCCCCATGACCTCAAGGTAAGGCTGATGACTCTGTTCAGCAGCATCTCTTCTCTGAGAGTGACAGAGTGACCTCCACTGTCTCCTCTTCGTGGTTCTCAGTTTGAGACGCGCTAAACCAGGCGATGACAGCGGAGCAGAAGTCTGTGTCGTAGCAGGGGAGGACGGCTGGTCCAGACAACCGTGTGACAGACTGCACCACTGGATCTGTGAGAAGGCCGTGGACCTGGATCATCTGGAGGCTGAGCTGGACAAAGAGGGTCCGTAGACTTTGTTTGTGTTCATGAGTGGAGAACGGTTCCTCCTTTCTGTTCTCTGTGCCGTAGACACAGTAAATATACTCTTTATGAGTGGAAAGGTGGTTGGGTGTGTTTAGGTCTACTAAGGTCAGGTTTCTATTGTGGTCTACTAATGCCATGTTTCTATTGTGGTCTACTAAGGTCATGTTTATATTGTGGTCTACTAAGACCATGTTTCTATTGTGGTCTACCATGTTTCTACTGTGGTCTATTAAGGCCAGGTTTCTATTGTGGTCTACTGTGAACCTGTATTAGGAGAGAGTGAAGGGAGTGTCTGATGGTGCATCTCTAGATACGTGTTGTAAACGTTCACTCCTCTCCTCCTGGTTTCTTCAGGTTCAGTGATGCCCACGGAGGAGGAGGAGGCCCCCAGCATCACAAAGTTCCACTCCACTACCCAGGTGTTGCCCGTGGGCCAAACGGCCCGCTACACCTGCGATGCCAGCGGCACGCCGGAGCCCACCGTCGAGTGGCTCCACAACGGCAGGCCCCTGGAGAGGAACGGCACAGACGACCAATCAGAGGCCTGGGTGGAGAGGGGGTTCCTCTTCGTCAGAGGGGTGATGTCTGGCGTGAACAAGGTCTGCTGCGTGGCGAGCAACAGCGCTGGCACGGCCAATCACACCGCTGAGCTGCTTGTCTTTGG
This sequence comes from Micromesistius poutassou, assembly GCF_964030765.1. NCBI lineage: Eukaryota > Metazoa > Chordata > Actinopteri > Gadiformes > Gadidae > Micromesistius > Micromesistius poutassou. The sequence goes on along the minus strand of NW_028177886.1, from coordinate 15,992 downwards.
TAAGATCTGGATCCAAGGAGAGACGTTTGTTGTTGATGTATTTATAACGTTGTTGTTGAGGTGTGTATATATTTAAGCAATAGATCACGACAGGCTGTGTCGTTCATTATACCACAGTGAAGGGGGTCGCCGTCCCTCCGCTGTGCGTCGGGACGGACAACGCCCCTTCACTGTGGTATAATGAGCGTATACCACTGACTGAAGTGATCTATTGCTTTTATAAAACGGTTACGTATGTATGGCGAAATGAAAGTCATAGAAACCCTCAATTTTGAAAAAGCTAGAAAGTCGGAAAAGCATTTTTTTTAACGAATACAAAAAAGTAGTCCCTCCTGGCTGCCGGCAAAGTGTACGGCCGTTGCTATGCAACACACTGTAGCGTCCTTCAGAGAGAAGGCTAGAGACGGTAGCTCGGTTCGCCGGCAATTTAGCCTACTGTCGAGTTCACTCACCGTGTGCCTATTGCTTTACAACATTTCCACCCCCCTCCAGCAATCAACATGTTTTTTAGGCTTCAGTGAACTATGCTATTGCTTTTATACATAAATAAACAACAGTTCAAGTTAGGCGCGGAGTGATACTGAACTCTGTAAACTGAACGGGCGTCATAGCTGTGTGTATACGCTCAATATACAACAGTTGGGAACCAATCAGATCGCTTGATTTAAGCCACCCGTTTTATAAATAAATATATATATATATATATATATATATATATATATTCATAAATGTATGTGTATATATATACACGTATACAAAATTATATATATATATATATACATATATATATATACCAACTGAAAACAAATCCTCATCCTTATCCGGGGTCAGGTCGGGTCGCGGGGGCTCAAGCATGAATCAGCATTTTTTTAATTTTCCAATGCAAACGAATGGGGGGATTTTGGGCAAATAACCTGGAATATCTCGGGAATTATGAATAATATAATGTCTTGTTCTCCCGTCAGATGCCTGTGAACTCACACTGGACCCAAACACAGCCCACAGAGAACTCTCTCTGTCTGAGGACAACAGAAAGGTGACGCGGGTCGGAGAGGACCGGTCGTATCCGGATCACCCAGAGAGATTTGACGTCTGGTACCAGGTGTTGTGTAGAGAGGCTCTGACTGGCCGCTGTTACTGGGAGGTAGAGTGGGAAGGAGGTGTTTATATAGGAGTGACATACAGAGGAATCACAAGGAGAGGATGGGATGGTGACAGCGGGCTTGGAATGAACAACAAGTCCTGGAGTCTTGAGTGTGATGATGATGGTTACTCTGACTGGTACAACGGTAGACGGACAGCCATACGTCTCCCCCCCGCTGGCTCTACCAGAGTAGGAGTGTATCTGGACCGGCCTGCTGGCACTCTGTCCTTCTACAGAGTGTCCCGAGGAGGGTCCTCAGACACACTGACACACATCCACACCTTCAGGTCCACCTTCACCCAGGAGGACCTCCTCCCTGGGTTTAGGGTAGTGTTGGGGTCAGTGTCTCTGTGTCGGTTGTAGAAAGAAAAAAAGAGCGGCGGGGCGGGCACACACACACACACACACACAAAACAAGTTGTTGGGGGCGGGGGGGGGGTTACGGTCCACGTAAGGTCTGTGGGCTTAACGGAGGCGTTCCAGGCGCCTGTCACCCGGAGCGCGTCTATACGTTGACTTTGTACAGATCGGCGCCGCCCCGTCTCTTTTGGCGTGAGCGCGGCTTTAGGCTGATCACTGTCGCGTCCACGCAAATCTGATAGGTCAATGAACAGTGAGGATAGTTGAGATTGTCATCCCTCTCTTCGCCCCGTTCCCCAAACGTGACATACAAAATGTCCTGGAACCAAAGAGATATTACAAAAAAATACAAAAAAAGATTTTTAAACTCCGCCACCAGGGGGTGCTGCTGCACCTGCCGCACCCCTACTTCCCACGCCCCTGTCTCTCTGTCTCTGTCTCTTTTTCTCCCTCTCTATCCCTCTCGCTCTTTCTCTCTCGTCTATCCTCTCCCTCCGTCCCCCCGTCTCCCTCTCCCCCTCCTCCCTCCCCCTCCTCCCACCCGTCTCCCTCCCCCTAGTCTCCCTCTCCCCCTCCCCCTGTCTCCCTCTCCCCCTCGTCTCCCGCTCCCCCTCCTTCCCCCTCGTCTACCCCTCCTCCCCCCCCCGTCTCCCTCTCCCCCTCCTCCCCCCCCCGTCTCCCTCTCCCCCTCCTTTTTATGGGGCTTCCTAAAAGTTGATGCTGGTAAACCATGAAAGGAAGAGACTTTTAAGATCTTCCATAGGGTTACCTGAGCAGGTTTTATTAAGATTTCATTTTTAATTTGAAATGTATATTAAATACCTATTGATGGTAAATCACATGTTTTTTTTATGCTACAATATTTGTCCATTTTCATACATTAACATATTTTATTCTCCAGGGCTCTGATCATCACTTTTGTCCTAATCCTAACAAGGATGATTTAGATGAGATTAGATTCATTAGGATCCCGATTAGCAACACACCAGAGAGAGAGCTAGTCTTCCTGGGTCCCAAACATCAAATATAGACAACAGACAATCACTTGTTTGACCTTATGTCAAACTCAAATAGAAATAGACTAATAAAAAAGTTTAAAAAAGATATGAAGGCTACAAAAAGAAATGACAACATTAAAAATGTATATACATTATGGACCACATGATTTTTTTGCAGACTTTTTAAAGTTGTATTTGCTATTTTTGCTAGAACGTATGTTTTTTTGGTCGTTCATTCCATAATGAAATAGTTGTGTAAATGATGGTATTTTTCAGTAGATTGGACCTCGGTCTGGGTAAAGCTAGCTGTCCTTTACTTGCTCCTCTAGTGCTATGACCGTGTCTGTCAGACACACTGACTAGACCTTCAGCAAAGAAGGCGGGTCTTTTGCAGTTTAAGACTGACCTTAGGAACAACAAGAGGTTAAGAGAGATTGTTTGTTTTACTGTGAGCCATGAAAGGCTAGTATGCATTACTTCAGTGTTAGTGTGAATAGAGCAGCTCGGTGCCAAAGGAACCTGATTTAAAGCAGATTTTATATTTCATTCATAATAACCAGGAGGTCTGTGTTGTAAATGACTTTAAACTGAGTATTGATTCCTGGTGTTCTGTTGGGAACCAAACGGCAGCAGAACATGTTCAGTTATTAAAGATACGTGCACACCTGTTTATGATTAGTAAAGTCTGCAGCTTCTATTGTTTCAGTCCTTGTGTTTATTGTGTACATGTAAGGAACTATTTTTCTGTTGCATTTGTTAATGAAGCATAATTTTAATAAACAACTCAGTGGATCCAACTGAATGTTCTCGTGTGTTCAGCCCATCATCATTCTCCTTTTATTACTAAATAATGTTACATAAGTGCCTTAACAATAATAATTTGTTAATCAGAAATTATAAATAAAACAACAAATGTTGTTCTGATATTATTCTGGGACCTCCTCCCTGGGTTTTGGTTAGGGGGGGGGGGGGGCCTCAGTGTCTCTCTGTCCGTTGTAGAAAGAAACCACAGACAGACGGCCGGACACACGCACACACATGGGATTGGGATCACTGGTCGCAGTGATCCCAATCCCAGTGTGTGCGTGTATATTGTGTATAGTGCAGTGTATCACGCGTTGCTATGGTGCATCAGGTGCATGCTGGGAGGTGTAGTTCTTATTGTCTCTCAGGTGCATGCTGGGAGGTGTAGTTCTTATTGTCTCTCAGGTGCATGCTGGGAGGCGTAGTTCTTCCTGTCTCTCAGGTGCATGCTGGGAGGTCTAGTTCTTATTGTCTCTCAGGTGCATGCTGGGAGGCGTAGTTCTTCCTGTCTCTCAGGTGCATGCTGGGAGGCGTAGTTCTTAGTGTCTCTCAGGTGCATGCTGGGAGGTGTAGTTCTTAGTGTCTCTCAGGTGCATGCTGGGAGGTGGCAGTGAGTTGAAGTAGGGGTGCTGTAGCCCCCCCAGGGCGGAGACCCGGTCGCGGGGGGGGGGGGGGGGGCGTCCTGCAACGACCATGCAGGACGAGGTAATAACGACCCCCACAACCAAACCAGGAGAGGATAATGTTACAACCAAGGCAAATAAAATATTAACCGTAGACTCTGATATACCTACGACTACAAATCAGTCAATCCTTTCTGAAGTAATGAACAAAATCAGAAACAGTAAGCAATAAACAAGTAATTTTTCAACAATGACAATACACGACAGTAGTCAGCTTAAAGAGGGTCATGTGTTTAATGTGCTACTGGCATATAATGAGTGTTTATTCCAGAGCCAGGATGAAGTGTCTCTGGATCAGTTGTGGTCGTGTGGTGACGAGACTCTCAGATCCACACTCCCTACAGTTTGGAAAGGGAGGCGGTGCGAGGCTGCCAGCAGTGACCCACGTTGTGCTGATCCCTCATAAAGGAGGACCACACCAGCTTAGGAGACGCTGACAAAGGTAGGAGGGAAAGAGCGGCCCGGAGCCAGAGATACAAACGGAGCGGAGAGGACCACCCAGGGGAGCAGCCCGTAAACACAAGGCTAGGAACCAGGGAGCAGGAGGGGGTGAAGCTCTCTCCCCAATGATCGGGCTGGTGAAGAACGCAGACCGGATGAACTGCGTTTATTATAATCAACAGAGGTTCGTTAATTACACGGACGACGCTTTATCTGCGCTAGGTGAGCAGCTGCGTGCCACAAGACAAATGACTTTGGCAAAACAGGCAAGCCCTGTGATTGGTTACTGGCGGAACAAGGAGGAGTCTGTGCTCTTATAGGAGAAATGTGCTGCACCTTATTAAATAATTAATTATATTATTATTTAATAAGTATAATAATATATAATTATATAATAATATTTATTTTATTATAATTATATTAATAAAGTTACAAATTAAAAACGTTCCCACACACGCTTTGATTCACAGCCAGTCAACGCCTGCCCTCTGGTGGACAAAACGAGAACTGCACGCAGCATATATTTTGTGGTCAGGAACGAGTTGAACTTCGCTTAATCTCTAAAAATAAAAATATATAACTACACATTACAGGCCACAATACAAGACGAACACCGCTGTTTTTAAAGTTTTGATTTTTTTCACACAATAAGTTATAAATTAAAAAATATTCCCACACACGCCAATATTCAGTCGGTCAACGCCTGCCCTCTGGTGGACAAAACGAGAACTGCGCGCAGTATATATTTTCTGTGGCCAGGAAGGCGAATTCATACGAGTTGAACTTCGGTTAAGCTCTAAAAAACATGAAACTGTATTAAAACACGTCGTGTGTAGAAAACGGGAGTAGAGCAACGGTAGACTCGTCTGCAAATTAAAATATAAGCTCCAACTCAATACTTGCGTTTAAAGTTGCTGGTCGGACTGTAGACAAAGACCCGCCCACGGAGGAGGAAGTTTAGATCCGGATATCCGGTATCGGCTCCGCCGGTGGGCGGGATATATCATCCCCATGGTTACCGTAGCTCCTTATCACGCCACAGGTTACCCAGATCGGTGTTCAAAGAAACGCAATTCATGTAATAAAATAAACCTAACAGCGTCACGCTTGTTGTTAAGATTGTGATTATATTTTAGATTTAATCTATCTATTTTAGATCTGTTTTTAGATAACTATCGTCCAATTTCACTATTAAACAACGATTATAAATGACTAACCCACATTTACACTGACACATTAAAACGGTTCAAAGGAGCAACAGGTCTGTACGTAACAATATGAGGCTAGTGACCTTCTGGAGCACAGCCGTCCGCTAGAGGACAAAGGGGTCGTTTTATCCCCTGACTCCTACAAGGCGTTTGATACGTCACAACATCAGCTCCTGTTTAAAGTCGTGCATATGTACGGATCTGGACCTCGATTCTGTAACATAACAGAATCATTTTACAACGGCAGCACTAGTTCAGGAGCACCCCCCCCCCCCCCTCGCTTCACCGTCAATAGAGGGCTTCAACAAGGACGCAACGTCTCCCCGTTCCTCTTTGTTTAGGCAGAAGAAATGTTGGCCGTTCTTATTCTAAACTCTGATGTTGTCAAGCTGAATGTTTTCGATGAACAGATCATTATGAGCCGACTGGCCGATGACACCACCGTCTTCTTAAAAGGTTTAGAACGAATCCCTAAAGTCCCTAAATGTAAATGTATAGAAAGTACTAAATTAAAACATTTCATCCATTACGTTTACATGTGATACTTTGAAACATCAGAATTTGTTATTTATTATTTGTAATTCAATGCGTGTGTGTGTGTGTGTGTAATGTAAAATGGGAACAGACTGAATAATATATGTTTTATATGAACACTGTCTAATAAAGGTGTAATGTAAAATGGGAACAGACTGAACAGCGACATCTAGTGGCGAGGAACGGGACCGCACGCAAAGCGGGATTAAAACGGGGAGTTTAAAACGCACACACGTTCTGTTTGTACGAATAAAACGCATGATCATACCCTATGTTGTAATAATCTGAGGTGTATTGATCAACAGAAGACACAGGTGGAGTTAAAGGTGTTGATTTAATGGCTTGTTTACCACCCCGGTAACACAGGGCGTCCGTCCCCCAAAAGAGTCCCAGACTTTAGTTCCGCAGTCGAGCAGCTGTCTGTTTGTCTAATTATATACTAATTATAAAGAGTATTTACTATAACTTTATAAGACTAATTATAAAGGGTATTTACTATAACTTCATAAGACTAATTATAAAGAGTATTTACTATAACTTTATAAGACTAATTATAAAGAGTATTTACTATAACTTTATAAGACTAATTATAAAGAGTATTTACTACAACTTTATAAGACTAATTATGTAGAGTATTTGCTATAACTTTATAAGACTAATTATAAAGAGTATTTACTATAACTTTATAAGACTAATTATAAAGAGTAATGAAGCTTTAATAGAAGAGTTCTCAACAGCTTTATTATTTATTATTTGTTCCTATAACTATATCAGCCTCATTATAACAGGAAATTATGTTACGATGTTACGATGCCTAGCAATTATGTTATGTTAATTACACGTTAGTAGAACCACACACACACACACACACACACACACACACACACACACACACACACACACACACACACACACACACACACACACACACACACACACACACACACACACACACACACACACACACACACACACACACACACACACACACACACGTGTCCGTGGGGCCAGGAGAGGACGCGTTGTTGAGGAAACTAAGAAACTAAACTAACTTAACTAAACTTAAGCCGTTTCTCAATACCAAGTACGCGGACTACGTTCTCGCGGACTTGGAAGTACGTACTTGGCAAGTCCGGACTTTCAAGTACAGACTTCCGAGAACGCGAGTACGCACCTGCAATTGGAACAGCAGCGGACTCGATGATGCATTCTGGGATATTTAACGGTCCCAAGTCCACACGAGTCACCTCCGATGCATCCTCGGTAGAACGGCCTCATCGAGAACGCATCAAGAACACTTCCGGGTTTTACGACAGTACTCGCGTTCTCGCGTACTTGGAATTGGAACAGTGCTTGGGCTACCACTGATGACGTTTATCGAGAACGCAAGTACAAGAGAACACACGAGAACGCAAATTGAGAAACGGCTTCTCTCTCCCCACGCTCCAAATGAGAAACTGGGAGTTAGAGGAAGACATTTTCTCCTCTTCCGTCTGAGGAGGAGCAGGAGGAGGAGGAGGAGAGGGGTACATTAGATCCACTCTGAGGAGGAGGAGGAGGAGGAGAGGGGTACATTAGATCCACTCTGAGGAGGAGGAGGAGGAGAGGGGTACATTAGATCCACTCTGAGGAGGAGGAGGAGGAGAGGGGTACATTAGATCCACTCTGAGGAGGAGGAGGAGGAGAGGGGTACATTAGATCCACTCTGAGGAGGAGGAGGAGGAGAGGGGTACATTAGATCCACTCTGAGGAGGAGGAGGAGGAGGAGAGTGGTACATTAGATCCACTCTGAGGAGGAGGAGGAGAGGGGTACATTAGATCCACTCTGAGGAGGAGGAGGAGAGGGGTACATTAGATCCACTCTGAGGAGGAGGAGGAGAGGGGTACATTAGATCCACTCTGAGGAGGAGGAGGAGAGGGGTACATTAGATACACTGAGGAGGAGGAGGAGGAGGAGAGGGGTACATTAGATCCACTCTGAGGAGGAGGAGAGGGGTACATTAGATACACTCTGAGGAGGAGGAGGAGAGGGGTACATTAGATACACTCTGAGGAGGAGGAGGAGGAGAGGGGTACATTAGATACACTCTGAGGAGGAGGAGAGGGGTACATTAGATACACTCTGAGGAGGAGGAGAGGGGTACATTAGATACACTCTGAGGAGGAGGAGAGGGGTACATTAGATACACTCTGAGGAGGAGGAGAGGGGTACATTAGATACACTCTGAGGAGGAGGGGGGAGGTTAGGTTATAGGGGAGGATGGAGGTGAGGGTATAGGGGAGAGGGAGGTTAGGGTATGGGGGAGGGGGAGGTTAGGGTATAGGGGAGGATGGAGGTGAGGGTATAGAGGAGGATGGAGGTTAGGGTATAGGGGAGGGGGAGGTTAGGGTATAGGGGAGGGGGAGGTTAGGGTATAGGGGAGGATGGAGGTGAGGGTATAGGGGAGGGGGAGGTTAGGGTATGGGGGAGGGTATAGGGTTGAGGGGAGGTCAAGGTTATGGTTAGGGTCAGGGTTAGGGGAGGGGGGAGGTTAGGAGAAGAGGAGGATAGGGGAGGGGGAGGATAGGGAATAGGGAAGATTAGGGAGGAGGTGAGGGTAGAGGGGGGAGGTAAGGGGGGAGGATGGAGGTGAGGGTATAGGGGAGGGGGAGGATAGGGGAGGGGGGAGGTGGGAGGTGAGGCGGAGGATGGAGGTGAGGGTATAGAGGAGGGGGGAGGTTACCTTACCTTATTAGGGTAACAGGCGTGTGTGTAATAAAAATGACCACACAAGCCACACAGCCAGGTGGTTTTAAATGATTTTATATCATAAAACAACATCAGTAGACATTTCAACAACTGTGCGCACAGAGAAACAATTCTGGGATGTGAATCAAAAAAAACAACGGTTCATCATGAGACCATCTGACCCTAACTCTGTCCCTAACACTGAACCATGAGGAACCCATGAAGGAACCAAGGAACCCTCCAAGGAACCAAGGAACCCTTGAGAAACAAGGAACCCTTGACAACCCGTGACTTAAGTCACGTCCTGCGAGGTGGAGCAGTCCCATCGTAGTCCTCGTCTCGCTCCTGGTGGGTCGTCAGCTTCATCTGTTCACAACACAAACACACATTAAAAGAGTGATGTTACGTCACCAGGTGTGAGTGTGACCAGCGGTTACGTTTTAGTTGTGTTTTAGTGTCCACCTTGATGTACGCTGGATAAACTACAGTAGTAGCAGCTGATGTGACCGTAATTACCTCAAATCACAGCTTTGGCTAAAATTCACAGAATGAAAAATCGGAAGGAAAAACGAATTAACACGCTCTACGATCGTTAATTTAAAAAGATTGAATAATTAAAAAGAACCTCCAGGTGTCAAGTGTTTGGTGATGGTTACCCTCCGGTCCCCAGCCTCCGGTCCAGCCTGGTGCCCCATTCCTGGTCCAGGGGGATCTGGATACCCTCTGGTCCACAGCCTCCGGTCCAGCCTGGTGCCCCATTCCTGGTCCAGGGGGATCTAGTTACCCTACATTATAATTTAGAGCGAGAAGAGCTCTATACAAATCCAATGTAGTAGTATTATTATTATTATTATAATATATCACCCTGGTGTCCCATACCTGGTCCAGCGGGATCTGGTCTCCAGCCTCTGGTCTCCTATGCCTGGTCTTGGGGATCTGGTCACCTGCTGGTCCTCTGCCTCTGGTCCAGGAGATCCTGTGAAGTCAGACAGCATCTTTATAGACACGTGCACATAGCGGTCTTGAATCTAACTACCAACCCCCCCCCCCCCCCCCCCCCCACAGAAGCCCCTTACCTTGAGCTGGACGACGATGGAGATCTTGGGGTGCTTTGGTCGTCTCGTTGCAAAATACAGCCAACAGACTTACCTTGAGCAGATCTAGTAGTTTGTTGCTGTTGGTTCATGTACAAATAATTGACTATACATTTCATATCCCCTCCATTAAGCAAATAAATCCCACCCATAAACAAGGCTGACAACAGTACAAAATAACAAACTGTTCTCATGCCTTTTGTCTACTTCCTTACTACTCTAAAACATTGCATGCACATCGCATGAGCGTTGCCTTAGTGATCAGGGTGTGATCTGAGTGACCAGAGATGCATGCTGGGATACTGTGCCATCTGACGCCTGCAGTTCTGTAGACGTTCCCCCTCAGGAGAAACCCAAGTTTTCAAAAGGCTGTCGTGACATCAGTTACATGACCTGGAACGTCCGTCAAGACCGTGACGGGGAGTCCCGAGGAGAAACGCCAAAGGGTAGGCTGTGAGGCTCCCCCTCTCGGCGACTAGAATACAACCCAGCTCTTACAGGAGAGAATCATGGAGCACATTTCAACGTTCCTCTTCATAGACCTTGAAGCCCCAGTGAGGCTTTCTTCACCTCCTCTTCTGATGAAGAGCACAACTGCAGCTCGACAGGGACGCTAGTTGGGATGTTTCCAAGATGGTTTCCGATTCAAGGGGGACCCATCTCCCAGGTCCAACTAGCCTCGTCGTTACAATTCAGCCCGAGAAAGACTTGGATCTCAGGGCAGGAGTACAGGAGAACCAGAGGGCTAGCAGTCCATCATGTTGAGGTTAGGTAGGGAAGCCACGTCGCAGACTGGTTCATCTTCCATCAGTTGGTTGGTTTCTCATCCGATTCTGTCCATTCGGAATGCCGTTAGTCCATCATCCATTGTACCAAGTAGCCATTGTCGCTTCCCATTGTTTGCATGATTCAGTCACACTGCAGTCCAAGCTGCATGACACTCAAGTCATCCTGTCCAGTGTGTAGAAGGGTCGAATTGAGATCCAGATGCTAGATCGCTCCAGGCTCTTGCTGTATTGAACACCCACTTTGTTATCCTCTTTGATTTAGGCCACAGACTTGAGTCATCCAGAAACGTCCGACCAAAAGACACTCCAGGGTGTTTCAGGAAGAGTAGCGTCCTCCTATAGCTGAAAATTAAAATGTTCAGGTAATACAAGCCAAGTAGAAGTAGATTTCCCCTCACACATGTAGTGCCCAGTACCAGGTTAAAGATTGCCCCTCTCACACTTAGTGCCCCATGCCAGGGCAACGATTGCCCCTCTCACACTTAGTGCCCCATGCCAGGGCAACGATTGCCCCTCTCACACTTAGTGCCCCATGCCAGGTTAAAAATTGCCCCTCACATGACGTAGTGCCCCATGCCATGCAAAGATTGCCCTTCACACACTTAGTACCCCATGACATTGGGGTAATAAAGATTGGACAGTACCAGGTTAAAGATCACACCTCTTTATTTTCAGTTATCAGATTGTGTATATACACAAACGATGACAATACGCAAAGGAATACAAAGCCAAACGAGAGAGGAGAGACCAGTGGAGGGTTTGTAGGTCTTTGAGATAGGAGAGACCAGTGGAGGGTTTGTAGGTCTTTGAGAGGAGAGACCAGTGGAGGGTTCGATGGAGAGACCAGTGCTGTGATGGGCAAAACAACCCAACGAGCACGACACATGATAGAAACACACCACACAAGGCACACACATCACACCTTTAACCCTTATCTGAACCAACACATGAGTAACCGACCATCCTCCAGATCAAGGCCCGAAGCAGAGGCAGGAGGACACGAGTGAGCACATACAACCCGATGAGCACGACACATGATAAGAAACACACCACATACAACATATACATCACGTCGTTAATCCTTGTTTAAACCAACACAGGAGTAACTGGCCATCCTCCAGATCCAGGCCCGAACCGGAGGCCAGTTAAAACTCAGACAATGCACCACACATTCGCAAACCCTGGAGCCAGTCTACTGATAACATAGCACCCATAACTCCCAAGATACTCCTTGGGAACCCCTCGCACCTGGTCAGAAGGGACAGAGAGCACTCATAAATTGTATCAGTGACCAGAGACTCAAGGTCAAGATGTGCACTCAGAGACACACACAAACACCTACCCTAAGCACACACACCTCGATAGGAGGAAAAACACAGCATAAGACCATACCACACAGATCATCTCACACTCTTCTGAAGCAGAACTTCCAAGGAGGCGAAGCTCCAGACGACCTCAGCGCTGATAGGGACTTATAAAATATTCGATCTCTCACGCTTTATGTACTTGTGTCACTTTTACCATTTTACTTAATAAATCCGAGGCCCTCGTGCTGACGGAATTTATTACCTCTCCGTCTCATTTTCTCTGGTCAAGTAACTAGACAGACTGATTTTCCCAACAGCTGGGTATATAGGCCTTTGTGAGAGGAGACCAGTGGGGGGTTTGTAGGTCTTTGAGAGAGGAGAGACCAGTGGAGGGTTCGATGGAGAGACCAGTGGAGGGTTTGATGGAGAGACCAGCGCTGGGTTTGTAGGTCTTGGAGAGAGGAGAGACCAATGGTGGGTTTGTAGGTCTTTGAGAGAGGAGAGACCAGTGGTGGGTTTGACGGAGAGACCAGCGCTGGGTTTGTAGGTCTTTTGGAGAGGAGAGACCAGTGGTGGGTATGTAGGTCTTTGAGAGGGGAGAGACCAGCTGTGGGAGAGCTGGTGGGTCAGACCAGTGGTGGGGGGGGGCTGGTGGGTCAGACCAGTAGTGGGGGGGCTGGTGGGTCAGACCAGTGGTGGGGGGGCTGGTGGGTCAGACCAGTGGTGGGGGGGCTGGTGGGTCAGACCAGTGGTGGGGGGGCTGGTGGGTCAGACCAGTGGTGGGGGGGCTGGTGGGTCAGACCAGTGGTGGGGGGGCTGGTGGGTCAGACCAGTGGTGGGGGGGCTGGTGGGTCAGACCAGTGGTGGGGGGGCTGGTGGGTCAGACCAGTGGTGGGGGGGCTGGTGGGTCAGACCAGTGGTGGGGGGGCTGGTGGGTCAGACCAGTGGTGGGGGGGCTGGGGCTTGGGCTTCAAGGCGTATGGAGGGAAACGTTGGAACGTGCTCCGTGGTTCTCAGGTGCAGGAACCAGGTTGGGTTCTAGTTGCTGAGAGGGACAGCCCTCACATCTCGCCCCCCGGTGTGTCTCCTTGAGGAGTCCCTGTCTCCATCCTGAAGGACGTTCCAGTTCATGTAACTGACGTGACGACGGCCTCTTAAACACTTGGGTTCCCCTGAGGGGGAACGTCTACAGAACTGAAGGCCTCAAACAGCGCAGAACCCTAGCATGCATCTCTGGTCAGTCAGACCACACCCTTATCAGTAGGACAACACACACGGGATGTGATGCAATGTTGAGGAATGTAGTAGGAAAGTGGACGGGAAAAGTATCTTCTAGGGGCGAATGAGAGGCATGAGAACGGGGGGGGGGAAGAGAGAGAGAGAGAGAGAGAGAGAGAGAGAGAGAGAGAGAGAGAGAGAGAGAGAGAGATAGAGAGAGGGGCGGGGCAGAGACTACGAGGGGCGGGGCAGGGCCTACGAGGGGGGGGCAGGGCCTACGAGGGGCGGGGCAGGGCCTACGAGTGGCGGGGCTAAGGGGCGGGGCAGGGGCGGGGCAGGGCCTACGAGGGGCGGGGCCTGAGAACCGGTTCAAACTAAACGCTGTCAGCATTAAAGCATTAAAATAAAATGTGACTTACAGTTGGCAGTTTCTTCTTCTTCATGGTTCGATCGTTATACTCACAGAATCAGTTTCTTCTTCTTGAGCTGTGAAGGAGAGCAGCGAGATTAGTTTTACAGCTAGTTTGTGTGTGTGTGTGTGTGTGTGTGTGTGTGTGTGTGTGTGTTTCAATTAGTGATTAATCCAATCAAAATAAGTTATTAAAATAAGTTATTTTTTCCCATTTAACTACGACAGTGACCGAATGCGGGGCCATTGCGTGACGTCATGGCCCCGCCCCCTACGTCTTCCGCCGGCCAACTCCATCATGGAGTCATTGATAAACATCAGCAGCCCCGTCACCGGCGAGAAATATCAATGAACTCAATTAGAAACAGCTTAGGACGAATTACATCCAGAAGTACCATAATTAAACATATCAAGAAGGCCTAGTAAAAACAACAACTATTAAGATCAATTGTAAATAAATGTCCTACTCACAGCAGGTCCAGATGTAGCGGGCCGTTTTACTACAAAAAGTGTTGGTTAACCCGACGGTCAACCTGGAGAACAAGGACCAGACGGATCGTTAGTTACGTTTAGAACTTGAACCGGACGTTTCCAACCATGTTTCGGTTCAACTTCTAAAACAACGTCAATATTAACCGTGTACTGGAGACGGCTCAGCGTCTTTTTCAAACAGGACGGCTCAACGGAGACGCAGCGCGAGCCGCACCGAGACCCGTCAAATAATCAGAGGAACTACATGCAGGTGTGCGCCGCCATGTTTTTCATTATGAAAGTAATTCCATTTTTGTGAATGGAAATTAAAACATTTCATCTGCTACGTTTACATGTGATACACTGAAACATCTGAATTTGTTCTTTATTATTTGAAATTAATTCGGAGAGTGAGTGAGTGAGTGAGTGTATTTGAAATTAATTCAGTGTGTGTGTGTGTGTGTATAAAGACGTCCCCTTCACTGATTAGTATCATTATGTTGGTAGATACTGCAGTAATCAGTGTGGATTCAAAGGCGTCAGAAAAGAAAAACGTTTTTTCTTTGCCTCCACCACCAGCCTCTGTGTTTGATTGATTGATTGGTTAATTGGTAAATTGTTTGTCTTCATGGGTTCGCAAACCTCGTTTTAACTAAGGGTGCACTAAAAAATAAATGAATCATGAATCAAAATAAAAGGTAAAAAGAACAGTAAAAGTAAAAGAATACAAAAATATTGTGTGTCCATTTCTGACTAAACATCACGTTGTGCATAGTTGTCAATAACAATAGAAACTGTCTAATGCTGTGTGTGTGTGTTGCTATCCAGACCGTTTTAAACAACACAAAAAACAACATCAAACATGGTTTCACTGAACCCACCGTAACACATCATCTTAAACGTGTCCTCTAACAATCAAACAGACTCACGGCGTTGCCTCTCTGGTGCTTCCCGGTGGACGCTGACTGAGTGCATTCAGACGGCGCACGTGTCCGCCATCCACAGGTGAGTCTGACAGGAAGTGACGTCACCGGAAGTGGCTCAACCGGAAGTGACATCATCGCAAAACCAAAAAAGATATTTCAGTCCGTTTTTCTGTTTCTGTTTCTTTTTTCGGCTTATTAAGATATCTACATATATAGATATCTTTATTTTTTTATTCTCTTTTTTATTCTCATTTTCATTTAAAAAAATAAATAGAAAATCTGCGCTGTGTAACTGTAGAATCAGGAGTTGACTTACACACTACACACTCACACACTAAATCTATTTATATTTTAACAATAAACGGTATAAGTAAGTACGTAACTATTTTTACCAACAAGTCCCCCCCCCCGTGTGTGTTTAATTCTAGATAATGAGTTTGTGTGTAGTTAGTGTGTGTAGCTCGGGTTGTGTTTGTAAGTGTCATTGTGGTATGAATCTTTGCTCTTCCAGAAATGCGGTTCATAACCCCTGACAGATCACAAGACCCACGCAGAACCGGGGGTTTACTCACAGTCGGGGACAAGGGGAACTTCAGGGAGGAGATTGCGACAGTAGCCCTCGGACTGAGAGTGTGAACCTCCTCAAAAATCTCTCACGGGGCGCAAGTGTGTGGTCGTGTAGCATAACCGCGTGAAGTTCCTCTAGTGGCCGCCAGATGGCGCCAAGGTACCGCTGGTACAGCCACAATAACTTAACACTTAAAATAATAATAATAATACATTCGGTTTATATATTATATATTTATGTAGCGCTCTTCCATGTACTCAAAGACGCTTTACGGAGTGAACAAAAAAAAGAATGATTAAATATAATCTAAA
>NW_028177887.1:0-15663 GCF_964030765.1 Micromesistius poutassou | reverse complement strand
GGCCCTCTGATTTATTAATGTGTTTACCCCCTCTTTGCAATACGCTGACAAGGAAATAACATGATACAAAGTAATAAATACCAATCGCATCGCCGCGGCCAAGAGAGAAATTCCTGTGCTGTGCTTCCTGAGCCTAGCAGGAACCATGGCACAATCTGATCTCGCATGTTTCTACTTTCAAATCCAAGTTCACTGTGACCTGCAGAGTGAGTGTGTGTGTGTGTGTGTGTGTGTGTGTGTGTGTGTGTGTGTGTGTGTGTGTGTGTGTGTGTGTGTGTGTGTGTGTGTGTGTGTGTGTGTGTGTGTGTTGTGTGTGTGTGTGTGTGTCAAGATGGCCAGGGCTAAAATAGCAATTTTACCAACACCCCCCTTTTTGAGCCACTTCCTAGTTCCTCCCCAGTTCCTACCACAGAGTGCGCAGACAATACAAACTGTGTTTTGTATTGACCACAACACAAACACTGCCAGCATGGTTGTCACCGTTTTACATTTGAAAAAAAATTGCAAAACTATAAACAAATTCTTCTTATTATTCTTATTATTATTAAATTTAAGGGAGGCAGGGATGCCCTGGGGGCCATACCAGAGATCTGTTGTGTTGACAGCTCCTGGATGAGGACGTTTCTGCAGCGTGAGGTGACAGATAGGTAAGTCAATATCACTCAGCCACATTCCACCGGAGATTCCCCGAGGCTGGCTGGAGCCAGACATCTAGGTCAAGACTCCGTGTGTCAGTCAGGAATGCGAGCTCGTCCTGATAATATCTGCTACCATTTTATACCGCGGCAGAACACGCAGACAAACATGGGGTGCGAAGGATACGCACGTTTTTTACAATATCGATGAACCCTCTCCTGATCCCTCAAAGCCAAACTGTTGTCAAGTAGAACCACTGGAATGTAAACAAGGAACAAAAGCCAAGCCTGGAGTCAATTCAAACGGGAGCTTCAGCTACAAATGGAAGCAAGTGTGTGCTACCAAAATTGCAAAAAAAAGTGCAACCATGTGCTCCTTTGTGCAGGTATCAAATAAAACAATCAACTTTCTCAAAACCTCTGCAGAGGCAACTCGAGCAGGCGACATTGTCATAGAATATAATGATTTCCCGATTAACCGTGCAAAACAAAAATTACTGAATAACCACGACACACTAATCTTGAGGTGCAGCTGGTTGTTAACGCACAACGCTTCAGCAGCGAGGGGACTCTGGCTCTAATGAGGGGAGAGGGCAAGTGGCAGTGTGAGGCTACATTCACAGAGAGCCCGAGACTAAATCGTTAAGCACAACCTGGAATGAACCTGCAGGTTGTAACCGGAGCCCCTCACTCCCAGCTCCTGGTCGCTACACACAGGCCTCTTGTATCAACTCTAGCAACAACCAAAAAAAAAAAAAGAAGAAAAAAAAAACAACACACAAATACACACTCACACAAAGTGATTCTCAACACATCCCAAGTGACAGAATGCCAGGCAACCACACACACACACACACACACACACACACACACACACACACACACACACACACACACACACACACACACACACACACACACACACACACACACACACACACACACACACACACACACACAGGTAGGTAGAGTAGCATGGCACGGCGGCGCATTGTGGGGCGCGCGGAGCCGGATAAAATAACCCTATTGTCCTCCTTTTCCATGCACCTATTAGCGCACAACAGTAGTGCCAGGGGAGGGGAGGGGAGGGGGAGGGCGACACATGATATTTTCCCCCCGTTTTGTTTCAGCCGAGCTGGGAAGCAATCGAGTGACGCTTCACAAGAGCGGTTTACGGGGATCACGTTACACGGGGGACAGGGCCACTGGAAACTCCAAAGCACCCACCCTCAAAACGCACATCAACGCAAATCACTGTGTGTTCCGAATAATCCGCATCCATATCGATCAGAAACATGGGTCCTTTCTTCAGTGTCGTTGGGGCCCCCGGTACTGCTGCTGCTGCCGTTGTTGGGAAGACAAGCAGCCTGGCAGGCACCGCACCCACCTGCCCGCCTGCCAATAAAGGCCGGAAGAGCTTGCCTTCTTTGGAAACAAAAGAGCTGGAGCCAGCACACACACACACACACACACACAATACCATGACCGCATTCTGTGGAGCCGGCCAACCAGAACGCTGGGACAACCGGCCTCTCGTTTCATTTCCTATTTCTGTCCCCGTGAAAAAGGCGGCAGCGCGCTTAGGAAGAGACTCACCCCCGGAATCTCATACAGACTGGGGCCCCCTTGCGCAATATCATTAGAACCGCCATCATCATCATCATCACTCCGAATGAGGGAAGACTTGTGTGTTTGCGGAGGCACTGGTGAAAACACCCATAATGACCGTACGGGCCAGAGAGCACTTTGCGCTCTTGGCTCACGTCAACATCAACATCAACAAGTGGCTGTTGTAATGGTGAGCTTGCGTTACTTCCCCCTTGGGCGCGCAACTGCAGAATCATATGCTTGAGCGTGTAGTCTTGCTAAATTGTTTTGATTGTTTATAAACTCAAGCTGCAGGTTGATCCAGTTCATGTTTCCCATCACATGCTTGTGAAGCCTGTAGGCAACGTGCCCTGGGGTTCTGTAGAAACTCAGGATGATAATAATAATAATAATACATTTGATTTATAACGCACTTAATGTACATCAACTCAATGACCTCAAAGTGCTAGGTTAGCGGGAGGAAGGCGTGACTCTGCCACAAAACATGGGAGCGGGATCAGGTGACAGCCGGACAGGTTAGTACCTGGTACTGGAAACCTGGTAGTGAGGTCAGACTGGACAGGACCATGTGGGGCGGACAGGTTAGTACCTGGTACTAAGTACCTGGTACTATGGGCAGACTGAATAAGATCAAGTGAGCCTGGCAGTCCAGTACCTATTAGGTACTAGGTAACTCTAGTACCTATTAGGTACTGGAGTTTTTTTTGGTAGCCTAAAAGCCTTTGGTACCCTAAAAAAAGGTCTAAAATCTAAAAATGAGATCTAAATTAATAATAAGGTTATTAATTTATCCAATGGCACTTTGGAAATTTGTCTCATTATATTACTTCAATCATTAAAATCTAAATATGCACCATATTGTTTCCGGCCTGTACATCCCATCGGCTCTGGTCTCTGAGTATCACTATCATCCAGAAGAGCCCCGGGGGGTTTGTGAGTGGGAAGGAGGGCGATCGACCCGACGTATCCATGTGAGCTGCTGGCTGCGCACATAAGAACCTACTCCCACGGCACCCTGCTGAGCAGCACATTCAACAGAGGCAACATGTTGTTGTTGTTGTTGTGTTGTAGGTGCGGCGCAGCACGCGTTACAGTGATGATGAAGATGAAGAAGATGATGCAGAATGGGGGGGGGGGGTCTGCATTGACTCAATCAGCCAGACACTGAGTCAGCCCAGACTGCAGTGGGAAAGAGACGATGATGGACTGTCTGTCTTGTAGGTTAGGGGCGGAATTGACTTGGTTATTCTCAATCACTTTTGTTGATTGGTTGACTGTTGTCACGTCTTTGGAGAGCTTAGATGTCGTCCAAAGAGATAACCGTGACAAACCATGAGTTTGTGGTTATCAAAAACCCCAACAGATCTATTCATTGCTTTATCTACATGATATGATCATTGGTAACAAGTTAACAGAATGCTACTTAAGATTTCTTAACCACAACCGCTCAAAGTCAGTCCAAACTGTTCCTTGGATACAGCATTATCTTATCTTTGCTTTCTTGTCTTGTCTTAACACAAGACCAATTTCGTTTCAGGTCAAAGTTCAGAGCTTCGACACAGAGAGCGCATGATGTTTGTCTTTGGTCAAAACTTACCAGTACCAGCTGTAAAAAAAAAAAAAAAGAATATCCCCAGCCTTCACAAAGCCTGTTCCCGATTGTAAAAGCTGTACTTTGGGCTATTTTGGGGCAATGAATATTTGACAAAGCACTCAGGGAATGTTACTGACTAAGCGGGTATTATAATACTTCAGGGAGAAATCTCAACAAGAAATCCAGCAGGAATTTAAGTGGGAGAAATTTGACAAGATCAGTACCAGCATTGGAAAGGAACTTCCATTTAAAGTCGTGTGCAAAACAGTGCTACCCCCTGCCATACATCCCCCACCCCCCCCCTCACACACACATCACATCAATTGGGATAACCCCTGGAGACAATGACAACCAACTATGTTAAAAGGTTAAAGAAGGACATAGAACATGAATTTCTAAGGCTACATTGAGCCGTCACAGTGTTTAGATTAAGCCATGCTAAATGGCTTAATGGCAGGCTCCATTTCCTCCATCCCTAGGCAGAACGAGATGGAGGCGGTTGGGTTCTAACAACGCCAATAACAATCTGATTCGATCGACCCATTTCTGGATCTCCGATCGTCTTACCATGATGTCCATCTGTGGCGTAGTCGATACGGGCGCCCCTCACACCTCCACCGCTGTGTCAGCGCGACTTCCTGTGGGCATCAAACACAACACAACACAACACGTTCAGTGCTTGAGTGCAACATTGCGATGGGCAGGGTTCGTCATAGCCATAAATAAAATGGCGGCTGTGCACAGTTTATTGATATTGCCTTCAATCCATCTAGCCGCGTGCGGAACTTGCAGAACGAAAAAGGTAAACAGAACGCAATCCCGTCAGATAACACGACAGCGAGTAGGTCTAAACATGGGGTCTGTTAATACACAACAAGAGTGTGTGTGTCTAATCACAGAGCGCGCGGGACACATCAAGAAAGATATACACACATATATATATTTCTACAAGATGTGTAAGTTGTCCCCACGTACACCCACAGCACTTCAACATCAATGATCAAACTGTCAAATTAACTTTTATCCATATTTCTACAACAAAATTTTTTTTCATCATAGCTTCATGTTTTACTGGCAAGTGAAACCTGAGCGTTTCCCTTGTCCATGAGGGAACACTCAGACACCAGACAGTACGGGGCAAGCAGCGGTAGCAGCGGACGCTTTGAATGACATTCCATTACGGGCTAACTAGAGGGTCCGCTCTTCAAAGAACCAGCCCCGCCCGCCCGTTTAACCCCATCGGAGACTAAGCCCACAGAAGCCCGGCACCAGTTATATTCAATCGTTACTCAGACCAGTAGATTGTGAGGTTAGGTCAAAGCCACCGAAACGATAGTTCATGAAACGGTTCCGAGAGCAAGCCCTTACACACAAGTCTTACACACAAGTCTTACACACTCCACTAAGACTCCTAAATGGGCTTCCACCAGAAAGGGGAAGAGGACTCGAAATAGCCGACGAAGTGTAAAAACTATTAAAAACTAAAAACATATCCAGAAAGAAAGCTTACAGTTCCAATTAGAAAACAGACAGCAGTCTTCTTCTCACGCAGCAAAGCCCGATTCTCACTTCCCTAACTTTCTTTTTTTCACAGACACACCCCCCTTTGCACACAGCTCCGCTCCACACACACACACTGCTCCAAAACACAAGGACGCACACTCAGAACTGAAAGCAAATCGCGACAAACCCTTACCTGAAGCTCAAATTTCCTACACTGACTTCTTTTCATGCCATTTCCTTTCTTTCTGCGGAAGCTTGTCTAATCCACCAAAAGAAGAAGGTGAACACACACAGAGAGAGAGAGAGAGAGAGAGAGAGAGAGAGAGAGAGAGAGAGAGAGAGAGAGAGAGAGAGAGAGAGAGAGAGAGAGAGAGAGAGAGAGGGAGAGAGAGAGAGAGAGAGAGAGAGAGAGAGAGAGAGAGAGAGAGAGAGAGAGAGAGAGACTAGCAACTTATAATTTGCAATTAGCCTTCTGCCTCAAGCGAGCATGCTGCCACTGCTGCTCCCTGGCTGTGGTACCGCATGCCTTCCCTTGCAACACACACACACACACACACACACACACACACACACACACACACACACACACACACACACACACACACACACACACACACACACACACACACACACACACACACACACCCACGTGGGGTGCCCAGGTCTCGCCAGAAGTAAAAAATGAAATGCCGCGCTGGAGCACCATGGCGTACTGTAAATGGGAGGCTTGGGTGTACTATCGCAGTACTTTCACATAGAACTGCAGTGCAGGACTCTGTCAACAGTACCGTGTATGTGGGGTAGGGTTGAGGGCAGTTTACGAACAGCGCTGGTTAGAAGTGTAAAGCTGTCGTTCACAGTCATTCCCTGCCTAAATGCTGGGAAACTTTGTATAACAGTACGGCTGGTGTATAACAGCAACACTACCGTGTATAACGGTAAAGTCAGAGCGTCAAAATCTTATTTAAGGTGGTGGATAACTCATAAGAGCTCTGTGGGCCAAAGCTAATGTGTTTTGAGTTAATCAGCATTAAGCAGTGTGATTGATTGTTCTTAAACTAAATACAGAAACTGTTGAACAGTGTCCAGGTAAACAAAAAAAAAAGGCAGAATGTATATATCTATGTGAATTCCTGGATATGGCACGAAGCACGCTGGAAAAATAAATCCAATATATATCAAATTACGTCTGCATGTGGGGTTCACTCCTGGCTGGAACAGTTTTCTGTCTAACCCTAATTATAGATCTGAAAGTGAAAGTGAGAATTAATGTCTCTTCAGAGCTGCTTAATATGCAGTTATAATTTACTGCCACACCATTTGTATATTATTCATATGCACAGAGCATAAATGTTGGAAGCAATCCCAGGCGTTGGTTCCATTTATTAAATATGTACTATTTAATATATGTGCATTATTTTTATATAACACAGGAGAGTTGCCAGTACTAGTCTCTTAAAACACTCTGGCACACTCTGAACACATACACAAAGGCCCATGCATGCCAAATCTTGACACACATTACCTAGCACTAATCCAGGCTTCTGCTAGCATTGTGGAAGTATTCTGAACTCCATCAATGGTATATATATATATATATATATATATATATATATATGAGATAGTATTACAAGTACAACAAGGTTGAAGTACAACATGTGTTGGGAAGTCCTTCAAACATACAACTAAGAAAAAGCTTTCAGCATTCATACTCTAAATGAAACTGATTTCAAATAACCATCAAACGCTAAACCAAAAGCAACACACAAGCACAACGATAGTTTGTGCAATCGTTGCTTTGCAGTGCAGATTTTGTACGGAAAGAGACAAACATGTGCTAGACATGTGCAATAAACGTTTGCTGCTTTTTACAAATGTACGGGCTAGAACAGAACAGATTCTTACTTTCTCCCACAGATACTTTAACCAATAGACTAAAAGGCCAATCTAATAATAATGGACCATGGAATCTAACAATAAATCATGTGGTCTAATAATAGTCCTGGCAGTCGAACAAGGATAATTGTGTTCTTTGCAGCAAGGGATTTAAGATATGCTGCTGCTAAGGCATATTCAGTTGCATGCACACTTCACAAACTAGTGTTACATTTGTTGAATTACTCTTTTATAAACAGATGTGCTATCCAGATGAACCAACATAGCATATACAAATATATATTTTAACATGTTACAATTTTTTTGTGATTCGCTTCCATAAAGCATGCCTATCTCCAAGAAAAATCGTTTTTTGTTTAAAAGGTCACATGCAAAGCCGCAGACACTAAGCCGCAAACACTAAAAGGGAATTGGCCAAAGATAATAAACAAATATATATTTTTTTTTAAGGATAGCCACTGTGTGCACTGCACGCAAACAAGGCCCTCATTATATACAATCATCCTGACACATGACTCGCACGGCAAAGCCAAAGTCCAACATTACATGCAACATAATAAACAGAAATGAAGATAGGCCGGCTCAGCGCCTACCAGCCCACTTGGCAGCCGACCAGGTCAGGCGTGTGACATAAATTTAAAGCTCCATGTAGGTTTTTGGCCATGCTTCATTCATATAGGCGACAGGTCCGTCCACCCGACAGACAGACCACAGCAGCAGCAGCAGCAGTCGCCCCAGTAGTGTTTAATAGCAGCACATCAGTATGGATGTCACTAGCGATGGTTGACTTTCCTACCCGGTGCCCCAGACCTTTTCCGTGTTAAATAATGTATGATACACACATTGCACGGCCAACATCAGACAGACACACTACACACACAATCTGTGTGTGTGTGCAGAGAGAGAGAGAGGCGGGCTGCAGATCAATACAACGGATTGGAAGTTTGCTATCAAAAAGTGGGTTGCCCTTTGAGACCCGCCGGGTTTCAAGGGGCAGGTGCTGGACATACACACAGTCTGCCTTTATGGTCATACGCGAGTGTGTGTGAGAGTGTGTGTGAGTGTGTAAGAGGGGGGTGGTGGTGGGGAAACTCACATTAGCATGCTAGCAAATGGGTAGCAGTGTGGTTGGATATTGGACGACAACACTCTCCGATCTAAGACCCGGACCCGGGGGAACCCGCGGCCGTGCGCACCGCGGGGGCTGCGTTCGAGGGCGTTCTGTTTCGGGGCATACACTAGCGCGGTTCGGGTTAAATTCTGTAAATGAAAACGAGTTACTCACTCAGAAAGAATCAGCTGATACAACGGTGACTCAGTAGGCGCACACGACTTCCGCATTCCCGCGTGATGACACACGCGGGGACCAATGAGCGGGGGAGAGTTTTTTTTCCGCCGCGGCGGACCAATGGCGCCGGGGCGTTGTGCAAACAAGCCAATGGCGCGGCGCGGCAGGTAACAAACGAAGGCCCGGCGTGATACGGCACACGCCCACGCCGAAGCCTATCACGTGTGTTTTGTGTGTTTTGACGGCGCACCAATAGAAAATCACAGCGCGGCAGAAGACGTCCACACGCACGCGCGCGCGCGCACACACACACACACGCACACGCACTAAGACGCGCGCTGTGGCTCCCTCTCTCCCCATCTCTCTCTCTCTCTCTCTTTAAACCTCTGATCACACACACACACACACACACACACACACACACACACACACACACTCTCTCTCTCTCTCTCTCTCTCTCTCTCAAATAATTGTACGTTACATTGTAGAAAACATGTCAGCCGCAACAAATACATGTAGTCTTTGATCTGAATCAAATGTTATACAAACCTTGTTATGTTCCGCGATCCAAAAGGGGGTGTACCAATACCATGTGTAGTAGGTAGTACGCGGTAGCGGAGGATGCCGTCTCAGGACCGCTGTTGTAGGACGCTGGGGTTCATCGTGACATCGTGCCTTCGGGAACAAAGTTTATTTTCTTCCCCTTTGGGTGGCGAAGGGAATCTCGAATTCTCAAGAGTCAACTCAAGATCAAATAATGAAAACGTGATGAAACAAAACACGTAGCTAACATATAATACCTAAAGTAAACTATATCTAGAAAATCAAACCAAGCCAAAACTAAACCATCTGTAACCTAACATCTAAATGTAACCATCCGCTAAAAATCCGTTACAATTAATTAACTCATGAAGAACCATAACTTAAGACAATTTGCAGCGCCAGCCTTGGACGAAAAAAAAAAACTCCTCTAGTAGTCTTTCAAGTCTTAAAGGCAAAACCGGGTCCTAAAAATGCGGTCCTAGGAGTACGGTCCTGAAACTGCCTCCGGGAAATTGCTAGAACATACCATTGGAATTGTACGACCACTCATTGTCGCCAGTAGGAGGAGACAGTGCGACACGTTGTTGTCCCCACGTTGTTAATTATGTATTAACAAATCCAAATCGTGTTTTTTTTTTTTTTTTTTAGATACTCACAATGTTATCGTATTACAGAAATAGTAATGCATCACAACATCCTGTCCAGCCATCTGCTCACGGTACAGGTAACCGCACCGCTTCACTTTTACAGAAGAGGGTATAGCCGAGAAACGGGGCTCCGTTCTTGTCGTTCTTCTCGTCTTCCTCGCTGCCGGAGCCATCAATCCAATCCGGGAGTTAGATGTCAGGTGCCGGCGGTACAAGTGGTTTCCACTGGCACAATGGGAATGAATTTGGATACCGGGGTTGTGGACAATTTGGTTACACAGGCCCTTTTCCCTTTCCTCAATGTCACTGCTTTAAGTGCACAGTCAAATAAACACAAACACTAAAACCAAACAAGCATGTGAATCATCGTAGGCCTACAAAGTGTTATTAGGGGGGGGAATTATATAGGCTACCACTCTTATTTGGGTTCGTCCCTTTAACAATTTTGGTTTAAATACTGAGAGATACATTTTTACAACGTAATGTTTTATTAGAGTCCGCAAGAAATGTAATTGACTCGCCGAATATAGGCCTACAGAGAATCTTAGCACTGCTAACCTGAGGCCTACCGTCTGCTTCACTACTTTTCTCTCTGTCTGTCTCCCAACTTTTTCCTTTTAATTTCTGTCTGTCTGTCTGCAACTCTTTCTCCACTCTTTCTTATTTTTTTCCATTTACTCATTACTCACTCATTACATTATGGGCGCAGACCTGTCGAGTCCCAAACTTATTTAGTTAATCCCTTATCATAATGTCTTACGATCCCAGATCATCATATTATATCAACATGTACCCGGCACTGTTGATAAGCCCGTTTATCTAAACGCGTTTAGCAAATAAGTAAATATTGATGTCTAACCTGACGGGATCATTTTGCCCTCAGTATACTGTACTGTTTGTCTCCTCTATAGTGAGCCCCGGTCATAGTCTAACAGACTCTTTCAACACCCAGTTTCACACCCTCAAATAACCTAAACTAAAATAAGAGTCAAAAATATCTAAGCAAAATGTATATTTGTGTGTGTGTGTGTGTGTGTGTGTGTGTGTGTGCGTGTGTGTGTGTGTGTGTGTGTGTGTGTGTGTGCGCGCGCAAACGTGTGTGTGCGCGCGCGTGTGTGTGCGTGCGTGCGTGTGTGTCTTTGCATGAGTGCCTGCAAGCATATGTGTGTGTGTGTGTGTGTGTGTGTGTGTGTGTGTGTGTGTGTGTGTGTGTGTGTGTGTGTGTGTGTGTGTGTGTGTGTGTCTTTGCATGCATGCCTGCAAGCGTGCGCGTATGTGCTTGTGCGTGCAGCTCAGTAGATAAAGCCAAAGATTAATGAAGTTTCCCTGCCTTGTCCGTAGTCAGCTGACCTTAAATGCTCTATAGTCAACAGTCAGAACAAAACTTCAACCCTTGGCTCTGTTAGCACTTAGCTTTGCATTAGCCTTCAGGGGTCCCTGCTACATCGGGGCTAGGGGGTGCTATAGCCCCGTCAAAAATCGGTGTAGCCCCCAGTTAAGCCCCTGTGTATCATAGCTGCTTTTATTGAAGAAAAAAAAGCAGAACCTCTTTATAAAAGTAACTGAAGTCGTGAAAATCAATTATTTTCTTAGCACCCCCACCTATCGGTCAAGCTCCCCACTAGCACCGGGAGAGAAAAAACATCCTGGCGCCGTGCCCCGGGTCCCTGCTGTAGTCTAAAAACGGTCCCTTAGGCCACCAATACAGTTAGAAAGCACTTGTTTTCGTTATAAAGACATTTGTTTTAAGATATTTGTCTCCTGCTAGTTTCTGTTTCAGTTTCAGACCTTTTCTCAGCTGGTACATGGACGCACATACTGTATAGTTCCATCTAGAGGGTGGAGAGGGAACAGCTGGTTTGAAGTGACTGGTTTACTCGCTTGTTCTGCTTAAACACTTGTTACACAATCTTGAAGAACACATAATGTAATATAAGAAATGATCCCAAAAATATTTACTTGAATTGTGTTAAAACTGAGTGTTACGAAAAACGAAAGGGTCTATGCAAAAGTTAGTCTCATCACCCAAGTCTCCATCCATCACCTCCCTCCAGGTTGTTATAAGATAATTGTTAGTGACAGAGACATTGTATTGTAGGCATTACAGAATAACAAAAACCAGCCATTGGCCAACAGCACTTATGACCACAGGGGCCGGAATCCAATGTTTAAAGTGAAGAAGACGAACAGGGGGCGTGCAGGTGGGTGTAAATCTGGACAACCAATCATAATGCTCCCTTGGCCCAGTACTTATCTGTTGGCTTTCATGTTGGACACTGATTTTGATACACCGTCTTTCTAATTGCACTGCATGTGGACACATAAGAATGGTAAGCATCTTAACATCTTCCCATTAAACCACTTTTTTTGGGCATCCAACGGACGCTCGTGGTAGACCTCATATTGTGTTCATTGATTAATCAATTGTATACATTTTTGTGTATACATTTTTGTGTATACATGTATGTACATATAACTTTGTTAAAATACCTGCATGCTTATGTGTTATTCATAAAAAAAAACAATAACCCTCTTCTGAATGGTCACACTTTAAGTGAGGATTGCCCTAATAACCATAACTATAACTAATGCTTTTTCTTCTCAGACGAGCTACACAGATAAAGGCGAGAAAGTAAGTAGGAAAAACGTACTAAAGAAAATAGCGTTACTATACGTTCTACATGCAAATGACTCACTTAAATCTAAATTAATATTTATTTATATAGGAGGAATACAATTGAATTATTTCGGAGAAATACAATTTTATGGAATGTCAACTGTCTAATTTGTTTGTAACTTTCTTATACACTTTTTTTTAAGCATGCAAGAGGAAGATTTGTCCGCTTCCATCACCTTACCTTCTGGGTGGGGAATGCCAAACAGGTAATCAATAGACAGTGGTGTCCTTTTTAACATTTAGAGTTTCACTATGCTGCCATTGGTTGTTTCAGTAAAGTTGTACTGCTTTGTTATAGTTTTGCATTGGAATAGATCTACAAACGCCATTCAAGCTAATAAAGCTTAAACATTTAGTTGTGTTTGCGCATTATCGAACTTCAACTTGAGCTGTTTATACATGCAGCTCACTACTTATACATGCTTCAAGGCATTTGAAGTAAAAAACCTTCAGATAGAGTAATGTTTGCGCTCTAGGCTCAGATCATTTTGCTGGATTATCTGTTGACTTAAGCTTCCTAGGGACAGTGAAAGTCCAATGTTGTTTTCCAGGACAAATCAATTGGTAAGCCAAACACACTAGGCCCACATGGCATTTTTTCGCAAAAGCACTGCCACTTGGACTGAAAAGCTGTTTGTGCTTAGAATACATCTGCGATTCACAAAATCATTAATTCATTGATCTTGAGGCAATTCATAGTAATATTTCATCCGTTTCTAGGGAGCACTTCAGTCATCTCATAACAAGTCATTCCTTGTTGTGAAGTTCAGTCTTTAGCGTAGAAGCAGGCGTTTTAAAGACCACGAGTGTCAAAGGAGTCAAAACGCATCTCTTCCTGACCGTGACTGTGTTTGTGTCATGTAGTCCGCGGCCTTCTACTGCGATAAGATGGGCTTCAAGCACCACGCTTATAAAGGATTGGAGACAGGCAGCCGGGAAGTGGTGTCCCATGTGATCAAGCAAGATAAGGTACGGATCGGGTATATCACACACACACACACACACACGCATGCACACACACACACACACACACACGCACACATGCACAAACACACGAGCGCAGATGCCTGCACAGAAACGCACAACAACAAACAAACAGGCACACATGGACGCGCACATACACAAACGCGCACCTGAAGCACTTACCAACACACACACACACACACACACACACACACACACACACACAGGCATGCACATTCGCACACACAAACACACACCCATGGGCAAGCAAGCACACATGTACACACACTCAGAAGCATACACAAGCACACATGCACGCACACACACAGACACACATACACACACACACACACACACTCAAAAACACATGCATGATGTTTGATGATTGAACGTAAATGGGGGATTTGAACTAAATAACGATCCGACTGCCCCTCTATGTCACCACACAGATTTTATTTGCGTTTGAATCTGCGCTGAATCCAGGAAACGAACGTGAGTTCTTCTTCCTCGAGGAAAAAATATTTGTAAATATTTCCAAATGTAAAACAAAGGAAACTTAACGAGTGTATTGGGGTGTTGTTTTTGTTTGTTTTCAGTATTGGGAAGGCATCTGATGAAACACGGGGACGGTGTCAAAGACATCGCTTTCCAGGTGGAAGACTGCGACTTTCTGATCAAGGTGAACCCCACGCTCCTTTGAACACGAACCGCTCTCCCCAATAATGGCCCCGCCGTGGTGTTCAGCTTTCAGCCAGCAGATGGCGTTCGAGGCCCACAGTAATAAACAGGTTTCCCCTGACGAGAGGTTAGAACGGTCTCAGTCTTAACGCTTTCCCGAACCTAACCTCTCCCCACACCAACCCTCTGTGCAGACAGCCAAGGAGAGGGGCGCAGTAGTCGTCAAGGAGCCCTGGGTGGAGGAAGACAGCAATGGCAAAGTCAAGTATGCTGTGGTGCAGACGGTGAGTCAACACCGCCGACGTCAGCTTCACATTCATTACAACACGCTAACAAAGGCTAGCTTACACTGTTATGTATCATGCTCCGGTGAAAGGTTTTTTTTTTCTTTTCTTTCCCGGGGCTGTTTAATTAAAAAATCATGAACCTTTCGCACACAGTATGGCGACACGACGCACACACTCATCGAGTACCTGGGCCCCTACACGGGCCTGTTTCTACCGGGCTTCAAGGAACCATTGTTCAACGATGTGCTGCTGCCCACACTGTAAGTTTTTATCGTCTTGTTAACTTTCGTTTATTATCACATTAGATATTCATTGTTACCCCTAATTACCCCTCCGTCACTCTGTGTCTCATTAAATAAGTTTTTTTCCTCCCCCAAATTACGTGACTGATGATGATGATGGTGATGATGATGATAATGATGTCGATGATGATGATGATGACGGTCTTTGTTCACTAATGGACCCCGAAATCCCCCCCCAATCCCCTGTCCCCCCCCCCCCCCCCCCCCCCCCCCCCCCCCAGTCCCGCAGCAGGACTCTGCTTTATTGATCACATTGTGGGAAACCAGCCGAACGACGAGATGGGGCCAGTTTCAGACTGGTGAGTATAAGTACCAGTATGCAGCCGTCCGTCCACCTCCACTACAGGAGGGGGGGGATGGAGGGAGGGAGGTGGGGGGGGAGGGAGGGTGGGGGAGGGAGGGGTCACCTCGGTGCTACAGGTTCAGATCCAGCAGCCGCCGTAGATAAAGAAGGACCGGATCCAGCATCAAGAGAGAAAAGCTCTCTTAAGGCGTAAAACATTTACAACACTCTACAAAAATGCACAAAGCAGCGCTGCTGCTGCGCACACACACACACACCTATGTTCAAATATTTACAGTAAAATAATGAATGTTTACACTCCACGGATCCCCGTCGCCGCTGATGAAATAAATGATTACATCGAGCGGAGAACAAAAGGAAACCGTGCGGCGTCGGAGAGGGGAAAAAAAATAAAAAATCCAAAGCGCTTTGAAGTCGTGGGCTTATCGTTATCGCCTCTCGTTTAGTTCCATCCTTATCTTATTTGTTCCCCCGCGACTTTTTTTTTTTTTTTCTTCCCTCCCCCGGCGGCGGCGGCGGCGGCGGCGGCCAGGTATCAGAAGTGTTTGATGTTCCACACCGCTTCTGGTCGATCGACGACAAGCAGATCCACACCGACTACAGCTCCCTCCGCTCCATCGTGGTCACCAACTACGAGGAGACCATCAAGATGCCCATCAACGAGCCGGCGCCCGGCAAGAGGAAGTCCAGATCCAGGTATACCCACCAGGGCCCAGGTATACCCACCAGGGCCCAGGT
>NW_028177888.1:0-13577 GCF_964030765.1 Micromesistius poutassou | reverse complement strand
AGCGACCAGAACGAGGTCCGCCACCTCACCTCTGGCCAATGGGAGGTGACCAGAATCCTAGCGTATGACGAGAGCAGTCACATGATGTGAGTCAAGAGGCGTTCACTCACATCATGATAACACCCAACAATGAGGGTTCATTAATGGAACATTCATTAACATCAGCTAATGCAGTAATAAGCATTATCTAACTATTTATAACAGTTATTAAACTGTTAACTAATGGTATAGTTACCATTCATTAACATCAGCTAATGCAGTAATAAGCATTATCTAACTATTTAAAACAGTTATTAAACTGTTAACTAATGGTATAGTTACCATTCATTAACATCAGCTAATGCAGTAATAAGCATTATCTAACTATTTATAACAGTTATTAAACTGTTAACTAATGGTATAGTTACCATTCATTAACATCAGCTAATGCAGTAATAAGCATTATCTAACTATTTATAACAGTTATTAAACTGTTAACTAATGGTATAGTTACCATTCATTAACATCAGCTAATGCAGTATTAAGCATTATCTAACTATTTATAACAGTTATTAAACTGTTAACTAATGGTATAGTTACCATTCATTAACATCAGCTAATGCAGTAATAAGCATTATCTAACTATTTATAACAGTTATTAAACTGTTAACTAATGGTATAGTTACCATTCATTAACATCAGCTAATGCAGTATTAAGCATTATCTAACTATTTATAACAGTTATTAAACTGTTAACTAATGGTATAGTTAACATTCATTAACATCAGCTAATGCAGTATTAAGCATTATCTAACTATTTATAACAGTTATTAAACTGTTAACTAATGGTATAGTTACCATTCATTTACATTAGCTAATGCAGTATTAAGCATTATCTAACTATTTATAACAGTTATTAAACTGTTAACTAATGGTATAGTTACCATTCATTAACATCAGCTAATGCAGTATTAATCATTATCTAACTATTTATAACAGTTATTAAACTGTTAACTAATGGTATAGTTACCATTCATTTACATTAGCTAATGCAGTAATAAGCATTATCTAACTATTTATAACAGTTATTAAACTGTTAACTAATGGTATAGTTACCATTCATTAACATCAGCTATTGCAGTATTAAGCATTATCTAACTATTTATAACAGTTATTAAACTGTTAACTAATGGTATAGTTACCATTCATTTACATTAGCTAATGCAGTATTAAGCATTATCTAACTATTTATAACAGTTATTAAACTGTTAACTAATGGTATAGTTACCATTCATTAACATCAGCTATTGCAGTATTAAGCATTATCTAACTATTTATAACAGTTATTAAACTGTTAACTAATGGTATAGTTACCATTCATTTACATTAGCTAATGCAGTATTAAGCATTATCTAACTATTTATAACAGTTATTAAACTGTTAACTAATGGTATAGTTACCATTCATTTACATTAGCTAATGCAGTAATAAGCATTATCTAACTATTTATAACAGTTATTAAACTGTTAACTAATGGTATAGTTACCATTCATTTACATCAGCTAATGCAGTATTAAGCATTATCTAACTATTTATAACAGTTATTAAACTGTTAACTAATGGTATAGTTACCATTCATTTACATTAGCTAATGCAGTATTAAGCATTATCTAACTATTTATAACAGTTATTAAACTGTTAACTAATGGTATAGTTACCATTCATTTACATTAGCTAATGCAGTAATAAGCATTATCTAACTATTTATAACAGTTATTAAACTGTTAACTAATGGTATAGTTACCATTCATTTACATTAGCTAATGCAGTATTAAGCATTATCTAACTATTTATAACAGTTATTAAACTGTTAACTAATGGTATAGTTACCATTCATTTACATTAGCTAATGCAGTATTAAGCATTATCTAACTATTTATAACAGTTATTAAACTGTTAACTAATGGTATAGTTACCATTCATTTACATTAGCTAATGCAGTAATAAGCATTATCTAACTATTTATAACAGTTATTAAACTGTTAACTAATGGTATAGTTACCATTCATTTACATTAGCTAATGCAGTATTAAGCATTATCTAACTATTTATAACAGTTATTAAACTGTTAACTAATGGTATAGTTACCATTCATTTACATTAGCTAATGCAGTATTAAGCATTACTATACAGCTTTAGCATAAGGGTTAGAGCTGGGTTAAGGTTCGGGTTAGGGTTAGGTTTAGGGTTAGTGGGGTAGGGTTAGGGTTAGGGTTAACTTGAACACTGTTTCTAACCATTACTAAATGATTACTAGACCATTCGTTTATTTGTTTATTAAGGGTAATTTAATTGTTAGTGAATGTTTATTATTGCATTTACTATGTTAATGTACCCTTATTGTAAAGTGTAAACAGTATATATAAATAGCTAAAATATATTAAATATATTGTTTATTTATGTTTGAAATTATTTGACAAAATGTATGTTTTTTATGAAAGAGACATTACAGATAACCAGTAAACACGTACTTAACAGTATAAACAAGCATTATATACTTAGTCATCATAGAGAGAAATCATTTACAAAGAAGGACATCTTCCCATCTTACCAAACACCACAAATAAACTCTTGATACTGGTATAAACTAGTTATAACGATACACAAAGGAGTGTTTGTCTGTCTGTGAACGGACTACACAATAAAACACATGAAGTGAAACGTCTTCACAACCTGGTCCTACCTCCTCTGTTGTGCGTTCATGTCTCAACATATGCAGATACTTCCTGAGCACGGAGGATTCTCCACAACAGCGACACATGTACAGGTAAGATCTTCAAGTTCAACTTGCTTTCATTTTCACTTTCAAGTTCAATGAAAAAGGCACTCGTCGTTCACATAGAGTTGAGTGAATATATTTTACCAGGGTCACGTACTGCAGTCCGCAAAGGTTTTTGCCTGAAATCGGTCAAAATCAATAGATTTCAGTTCTGTCCCTGATTCCCTAATTCCCGCCTCCTCCCTCCAGTGTGTCAACCCTTGGCCTGTTTCCACGGCGATGCCTGACCTGCGGCCTGCGGCAGGGCTGTACGTTCTTTGACGCTGACGTCAGCCCAGACTCCCAGCATGCAATTCTGCGATGCAAAGGTTAGAAAATGGTGGACGCTGCACGTTTGCAGCAAAAGGCCACGTCAAACACTGTTTAGATAGATTGTAACAATCGTTAGTTTGGTTTTAGTTGTACTCTATCTCTTTAGGATGTAAACGGGGCACTTTGTATTGAACAGTAGCCAGGTTTGTAAGTGTGTTTTTAGTTATATTCTATTCATATTTTTACAATGTCTTTATCTATGTAACGTCTCTTTCGATATGTCGGTCGTGCTGCAGTGTCACCCAGTGCATTCATTTAATGTTAACTTGAAATGTTTTTGTGTTGATGTGAATACTTAATATATATATATATATTACGTATACGCCTGTGTTTATGTATTGCTCTAAAGGTCCTGGAGTTCCTTCTCTTCTGCTGCTGAACTTGGCTGACGTCTCCTGTAAGATACACGCGTTAACATCGACCATAAGTAATGCTCACAATGGAGCTCTGGAGAAGGACGTCAGGGCCAGAGCTACAGGAGCACGTCGGGTAGAGAGGGAGGACATTAGGGCTGCTCAAGCCCCCGTCCTACTGGTGGAAGAGCTGTGGCAGCGTCTAAAAGAACATGAGTACTAGTAACAAGTATTAGAAATGAACAGAATCACAAAGAAAATCAAAACATTTAGACATCCTTCAGCAGGACTCCTTTACCCTCTGCTGCTTCTTAAAGGAGTGATATCATGCTTTTTAGACTTTTCCCTTTGCTTTAGACTGTTTTATAACATATTTATACACGTTTTACGTCTGCTAAGCTAGAAAAATCTAACTGTGTGTTCACACCGCACTTTGTCCCATTTCGCCTATTCGCGCGAATAGGCGAATGTTGCCGCGCGACAAATCATAATCTGTCGCTGTGCAACGGTGATTGGCTGTTTTACGTTACTTCACCCAGGGAGTGAACTGATTGGCTGTTACGTGACGTCACCCAGGGAGTGAACGCTGATTGGCTGTTTTACGTTACTTCACCCACGTTACCCACAGGGAGTGAACGCTGATTGGCTGTTTTACGTTACTTCACCCACGTTACCCACAGGGAGTGAACGCTGATTGGCTGTTTTACGTTACTTCACCCACGTTACCCACAGGGAGTGAACGCTGATTGGCTGTTTCAACGCGAATGCCGCGAAGAAGTTGAAATATTTTTACTTTATTTGCGCCGCGAAAAATTTCGCGCTGTCAATCAAATCTTGTCGCGCGAATAGGCGAAAAAAAAATTCGCCCGATTCGCATCTCCACGTTCACTTAACATTGAAACGTGTCGCGGGGCGAAGTGCGGTGTGAACACACCTTAAGTCTGAGCCAGGGGAAGTATTTCGCACCCACTGAGAACGCTCCTCAATAAGAGCGTCAAGCGGCTCATTGGCTCAAGCTTCACTTCAGTACCAGCGTGACGTCAGACTGCAGGGGGCGGGGCTGAAGTGCAGAAGCCCCGCCTCCCGGCTGCCCGCTATGCTCACAACTTCTCAGTGGTGTGAATTTGCAGACGCACGCATGATATGGGATCTTTAAGGTCAGGGCTGTGAGTCCATGTCTCCCCTGTGGAGATCAAAGCCTCTGCCAACACGTGTCTCTGCACTTCAACAGCCTATTTCATTCTGGAGGACAACCTGCCACTGCGGTCGGCGTTGGAGAGCAGACAGAGCGTCCAATCAGAGACCAAGATGATCTCACATGACCACTTTGGTGAGCCGCCTGTTTGGTGTTGACATTTGCGTTTAGGATGGTTTGGGGCCTCCAGAGGGGTCCTGGTGATGGTCCATGGTTTAGGATGGTTTGGGGCCTCCAGAGGGGTCCTGGTGATGGTCCATGGTTTAGGATGGTTTGGGTCCTCCTCCAGAGGGGTCCTGGTGATGGTCCATGGTTTAGGATGGTTTGGGTCCTCCTCCAGAGGGGTCCTGGTGATGGTCCATGGTTTAGGATGGTTTGGGGCCTCCAGAGGGGTCCTGGTGATGGTCCATGGTTTAGGATGGTTTGGGACCTCCTCCAGAGGGGTCCTGGTGATGGTCCATGGTTTAGGATGGTTTGGGTCCTCCAGAGGGGTCCTGGTGATGGTCCATGGTTTAGGATGGTTTGGGTCCTCCTCCAGAGGGGTCCTGGTGATGGTCCATGGTTTAGGATGGTTTGGGACCTCCTCCAGAGGGGTCCTGGTGATGGTCCATGGTTTAGGATGGTTTGGGGCCTCCTCCAGAGGGGTCCTGGTGATGGTCCATGGTTTAGGATGGTTTGGGACCTCCTCCAGAGGGGTCCTGGTGATGGTCCATGGTTTAGGATGGTTTGGGTCCTCCTCCAGAGGGGTCCTGGTGATGGTCCATGGTTTAGGATGGTTTGGGGCCTCCTCCAGAGGGGTCCTGGTGATGGTCCATGGTTTAGGATGGTTTGGGGCCTCCAGAGGGGTCCTGGTGATGGTCCATGGTTTAGGATGGTTTGGGTCCTCCTCCAGAGGGGTCCTGGTGATGGTCCATGGTTTAGGATGGTTTGGGGCCTCCTCCAGAGGGGTCCTGGTGATGGTCCATGGTTTAGGATGGTTTGGGACCTCCTCCAGAGGGGTCCTGGTGATGGTCCATGGTTTAGGATGGTTTGGGTCCTCCTCCAGAGGGGTCCTGGTGATGGTCCATGGTTTAGGATGGTTTGGGGCCTCCAGAGGGGTCCTGGTGATGGTCCATGGTTTAGGATGGTTTGGGTCCTCCTCCAGAGGGGTCCTGGTGATGGTCCATGGTTTAGGATGGTTTGGGTCCTCCTCCAGAGGGGTCCTGGTGATGGTCCATGGTTTAGGATGGTTTGGGGCCTCCAGAGGGGTCCTGGTGATGGTCCATGGTTTAGGATGGTTTGGGTCCTCCTCCAGAGGGGTCCTGGTGATGGTCCATGGTTTAGGATGGTTTGGGTCCTCCTCCAGAGGGGTCCTGGTGATGGTCCATGGTTTAGGATGGTTTGGGGCCTCCAGAGGGGTCCTGGTGATGGTCCATGGTTTAGGATGGTTTGGGTCCTCCTCCAGAGGGGTCCTGGTGATGGTCCATGGTTTAGGATGGTTTGGGGCCTCCAGAGGGGTCCTGGTGATGGTCCATGGTTTAGGATGGTTTGGGGCCTCCAGAGGGGTCCTGGTGATGGTCCATGGTTTAGGATGGTTTGGGACCTCCTCCAGAGGGGTCCTGGTGATGGTCCATGGTTTAGGATGGTTTGGGGCCTCCTCCAGAGGGGTCCTGGTGATGGTCCATGGTTTAGGATGGTTTGGGTCCTCCTCCAGAGGGGTCCTGGTGATGGTCCATGGTTTAGGATGGTTTGGGTCCTCCTCCAGAGGGGTCCTGGTGATGGTCCATGGTTTAGGATGGTTTGGGTCCTCCAGAGGGGTCCTGGTGATGGTCCATGGTTTAGGATGGTTTGGGTCCTCCTCCAGAGGGGTCCTGGTGATGGTCCATGGTTTAGGATGGTTTGGGTCCTCCTCCAGAGGGGTCCTGGTGATGGTCCATGGTTTAGGATGGTTTGGGTCCTCCTCCAGAGGGGTCCTGGTGATGGTCCATGGTTTAGGATGGTTTGGGGCCTCCAGAGGGGTCCTGGTGATGGTCCATGGTTTAGGATGGTTTGGGGCCTCCAGAGGGGTCCTGGTGATGGTCCATGGTTTAGGATGGTTTGGGTCCTCCTCCAGAGGGGTCCTGGTGATGGTCCATGGTTTAGGATGGTTTGGGGCCTCCAGAGGGGTCCTGGTGATGGTCCATGGTTTAGGATGGTTTGGGACCTCCTCCAGAGGGGTCCTGGTGATGGTCCATGGTTTAGGATGGTTTGGGACCTCCTCCAGAGGGGTCCTGGTGATGGTCCATGGTTTAGGATGGTTTGGGTCCTCCTCCAGAGGGGTCCTGGTGATGGTCCATGGTTTAGGATGGTTTGGGGCCTCCAGAGGGGTCCTGGTGATGGTCCATGGTTTAGGATGGTTTGGGGCCTCCAGAGGGGTCCTGGTGATGGTCCATGGTTTAGGATGGTTTGGGGCCTCCTCCAGAGGGGTCCTGGTGATGGTCCATGGTTTAGGATGGTTTGGGGCCTCCAGAGGGGTCCTGGTGATGGTCCATGGTTTAGGATGGTTTGGGGCCTCCAGAGGGGTCCTGGTGATGGTCCATGGTTTAGGATGGTTTGGGTCCTCCTCCAGAGGGGTCCTGGTGATGGTCCATGGTTTAGGATGGTTTGGGTCCTCCTCCAGAGGGGTCCTGGTGATGGTCCATGGTTTAGGATGGTTTGGGTCCTCCTCCAGAGGGGTCCTGGTGATGGTCCATGGTTTAGGATGGTTTGGGGCCTCCAGAGGGGTCCTGGTGATGGTCCATGGTTTAGGATGGTTTGGGGCCTCCAGAGGGGTCCTGGTGATGGTCCATGGTTTAGGATGGTTTGGGGCCTCCAGAGGGGTCCTGGTGATGGTCCATGGTTTAGGATGGTTTGGGACCTCCTCCAGAGGGGTCCTGGTGATGGTCCATGGTTTAGGATGGTTTGGGGCCTCCTCCAGAGGGGTCCTGGTGATGGTCCATGGTTTAGGATGGTTTGGGTCCTCCTCCAGAGGGGTCCTGGTGATGGTCCATGGTTTAGGATGGTTTGGGACCTCCTCCAGAGGGGTCCTGGTGATGGTCCATGGTTTAGGATGGTTTGGGTCCTCCTCCAGAGGGGTCCTGGTGATGGTCCATGGTTTAGGATGGTTTGGGGCCTCCTCCAGAGGGGTCCTGGTGATGGTCCATGGTTTAGGATGGTTTGGGTCCTCCTCCAGAGGGGTCCTGGTGATGGTCCATGGTTTAGGATGGTTTGGGGCCTCCAGAGGGGTCCTGGTGATGGTCCATGGTTTAGGATGGTTTGGGTCCTCCTCCAGAGGGGTCCTGGTGATGGTCCATGGTTTAGGATGGTTTGGGTCCTCCTCCAGAGGGGTCCTGGTGATGGTCCATGGTTTAGGATGGTTTGGGTCCTCCTCCAGAGGGGTCCTGGTGATGGTCCATGGTTTAGGATGGTTTGGGTCCTCCTCCAGAGGGGTCCTGGTGATGGTCCATGGTTTAGGATGGTTTGGGGCCTCCAGAGGGGTCCTGGTGATGGTCCATGGTTTAGGATGGTTTGGGTCCTCCAGAGGGGTCCTGGTGATGGTCCATGGTTTAGGATGGTTTGGGGCCTCCTCCAGAGGGGTCCTGGTGATGGTCCATGGTTTAGGATGGTTTGGGGCCTCCTCCAGAGGGGTCCTGGTGATGGTCCATGGTTTAGGATGGTTTGGGTCCTCCTCCAGAGGGGTCCTGGTGATGGTCCATGGTTTAGGATGGTTTGGGTCCTCCTCCAGAGGGGTCCTGGTGATGGTCCATGGTTTAGGATGGTTTGGGGCCTCCAGAGGGGTCCTGGTGATGGTCCATGGTTTAGGATGGTTTGGGACCTCCTCCAGAGGGGTCCTGGTGATGGTCCATGGTTTAGGATGGTTTGGGTCCTCCTCCAGAGGGGTCCTGGTGATGGTCCATGGTTTAGGATGGTTTGGGTCCTCCTCCAGAGGGGTCCTGGTGATGGTCCATGGTTTAGGATGGTTTGGGGCCTCCAGAGGGGTCCTGGTGATGGTCCATGGTTTAGGATGGTTTGGGGCCTCCTCCAGAGGGGTCCTGGTGATGGTCCATGGTTTAGGATGGTTTGGGGCCTCCAGAGGGGTCCTGGTGATGGTCCATGGTTTAGGATGGTTTGGGGCCTCCAGAGGGGTCCTGGTGATGGTCCATGGTTTAGGATGGTTTGGGACCTCCTCCAGAGGGGTCCTGGTGATGGTCCATGGTTTAGGATGGTTTGGGGCCTCCTCCAGAGGGGTCCTGGTGATGGTCCATGGTTTAGGATGGTTTGGGGCCTCCTCCAGAGGGGTCCTGGTGATGGTCCATGGTTTAGGATGGTTTGGGGCCTCCAGAGGGGTCCTGGTGATGGTCCATGGTTTAGGATGGTTTGGGGCCTCCAGAGGGGTCCTGGTGATGGTCCATGGTT
Source organism: Micromesistius poutassou (assembly GCF_964030765.1). Lineage (NCBI taxonomy): Eukaryota > Metazoa > Chordata > Actinopteri > Gadiformes > Gadidae > Micromesistius > Micromesistius poutassou. The sequence goes on along the minus strand of NW_028177888.1, from coordinate 4,486 downwards.
TAGGATGGTTTGGGTCCTCCTCCAGAGGGGTCCTGGTGATGGTCCATGGTTTAGGATGGTTTGGGTCCTCCTCCAGAGGGGTCCTGGTGATGGTCCATGGTTTAGGATGGTTTGGGTCCTCCTCCAGAGGGGTCCTGGTGATGGTCCATGGTTTAGGATGGTTTGGGGCCTCCAGAGGGGTCCTGGTGATGGTCCATGGTTTAGGATGGTTTGGGGCCTCCAGAGGGGTCCTGGTGATGGTCCATGGTTTAGGATGGTTTGGGGCCTCCAGAGGGGTCCTGGTGATGGTCCATGGTTTAGGATGGTTTGGGACCTCCTCCAGAGGGGTCCTGGTGATGGTCCATGGTTTAGGATGGTTTGGGGCCTCCTCCAGAGGGGTCCTGGTGATGGTCCATGGTTTAGGATGGTTTGGGTCCTCCTCCAGAGGGGTCCTGGTGATGGTCCATGGTTTAGGATGGTTTGGGACCTCCTCCAGAGGGGTCCTGGTGATGGTCCATGGTTTAGGATGGTTTGGGTCCTCCTCCAGAGGGGTCCTGGTGATGGTCCATGGTTTAGGATGGTTTGGGGCCTCCTCCAGAGGGGTCCTGGTGATGGTCCATGGTTTAGGATGGTTTGGGTCCTCCTCCAGAGGGGTCCTGGTGATGGTCCATGGTTTAGGATGGTTTGGGGCCTCCAGAGGGGTCCTGGTGATGGTCCATGGTTTAGGATGGTTTGGGTCCTCCTCCAGAGGGGTCCTGGTGATGGTCCATGGTTTAGGATGGTTTGGGTCCTCCTCCAGAGGGGTCCTGGTGATGGTCCATGGTTTAGGATGGTTTGGGGCCTCCTCCAGAGGGGTCCTGGTGATGGTCCATGGTTTAGGATGGTTTGGGTCCTCCTCCAGAGGGGTCCTGGTGATGGTCCATGGTTTAGGATGGTTTGGGTCCTCCTCCAGAGGGGTCCTGGTGATGGTCCATGGTTTAGGATGGTTTGGGGCCTCCAGAGGGGTCCTGGTGATGGTCCATGGTTTAGGATGGTTTGGGACCTCCTCCAGAGGGGTCCTGGTGATGGTCCATGGTTTAGGATGGTTTGGGTCCTCCTCCAGAGGGGTCCTGGTGATGGTCCATGGTTTAGGATGGTTTGGGGCCTCCAGAGGGGTCCTGGTGATGGTCCATGGTTTAGGATGGTTTGGGGCCTCCTCCAGAGGGGTCCTGGTGATGGTCCATGGTTTAGGATGGTTTGGGGCCTCCAGAGGGGTCCTGGTGATGGTCCATGGTTTAGGATGGTTTGGGGCCTCCAGAGGGGTCCTGGTGATGGTCCATGGTTTAGGATGGTTTGGGGCCTCCTCCAGAGGGGTCCTGGTGATGGTCCATGGTTTAGGATGGTTTGGGGCCTCCAGAGGGGTCCTGGTGATGGTCCATGGTTTAGGATGGTTTGGGACCTCCTCCAGAGGGGTCCTGGTGATGGTCCATGGTTTAGGATGGTTTGGGTCCTCCTCCAGAGGGGTCCTGGTGATGGTCCATGGTTTAGGATGGTTTGGGACCTCCTCCAGAGGGGTCCTGGTGATGGTCCATGGTTTAGGATGGTTTGGGGCCTCCTCCAGAGGGGTCCTGGTGATGGTCCATGGTTTAGGATGGTTTGGGTCCTCCTCCAGAGGGGTCCTGGTGATGGTCCATGGTTTAGGATGGTTTGGGACCTCCTCCAGAGGGGTCCTGGTGATGGTCCATGGTTTAGGATGGTTTGGGTCCTCCTCCAGAGGGGTCCTGGTGATGGTCCATGGTTTAGGATGGTTTGGGGCCTCCTCCAGAGGGGTCCTGGTGATGGTCCATGGTTTAGGATGGTTTGGGTCCTCCTCCAGAGGGGTCCTGGTGATGGTCCATGGTTTAGGATGGTTTGGGTCCTCCTCCAGAGGGGTCCTGGTGATGGTCCATGGTTTAGGATGGTTTGGGACCTCCTCCAGAGGGGTCCTGGTGATGGTCCATGGTTTAGGATGGTTTGGGTCCTCCTCCAGAGGGGTCCTGGTGATGGTCCATGGTTTAGGATGGTTTGGGGCCTCCAGAGGGGTCCTGGTGATGGTCCATGGTTTAGGATGGTTTGGGGCCTCCAGAGGGGTCCTGGTGATGGTCCATGGTTTAGGATGGTTTGGGGCCTCCAGAGGGGTCCTGGTGATGGTCCATGGTTTAGGATGGTTTGGGGCCTCCTCCAGAGGGGTCCTGGTGATGGTCCATGGTTTAGGATGGTTTGGGTCCTCCTCCAGAGGGGTCCTGGTGATGGTCCATGGTTTAGGATGGTTTGGGTCCTCCTCCAGAGGGGTCCTGGTGATGGTCCATGGTTTAGGATGGTTTGGGGCCTCCAGAGGGGTCCTGGTGATGGTCCATGGTTTAGGATGGTTTGGGGCCTCCTCCAGAGGGGTCCTGGTGATGGTCCATGGTTTAGGATGGTTTGGGGCCTCCAGAGGGGTCCTGGTGATGGTCCATGGTTTAGGATGGTTTGGGGCCTCCTCCAGAGGGGTCCTGGTGATGGTCCATGGTTTAGGATGGTTTGGGTCCTCCTCCAGAGGGGTCCTGGTGATGGTCCATGGTTTAGGATGGTTTGGGGCCTCCAGAGGGGTCCTGGTGATGGTCCATGGTTTAGGATGGTTTGGGTCCTCCTCCAGAGGGGTCCTGGTGATGGTCCATGGTTTAGGATGGTTTGGGTCCTCCTCCAGAGGGGTCCTGGTGATGGTCCATGGTTTAGGATGGTTTGGGGCCTCCAGAGGGGTCCTGGTGATGGTCCATGGTTTAGGATGGTTTGGGTCCTCCTCCAGAGGGGTCCTGGTGATGGTCCATGGTTTAGGATGGTTTGGGACCTCCTCCAGAGGGGTCCTGGTAATGGTCCATGGTTTCAGTGAAAGTGGTGGTCTCTAATCTGGGGTCTGACTGTTCTCTGCTGTTCTCTATCCATACCCGTTGTTGTAACATTAGTTATTTTATTGTGTTCATTCACCCCGTGGTATAAGGCCATAAACCAACGTCCTCAAACCGCTTTGATAAAAGTTGGCCGAGCGTAATTGAATCAGTGCTCCGGTTACTGCAGTCTCCATCCCTCCGGACCCTGGCTTCTACCGGACAATCAGCAGTTATTCTAACAGCGTCCCGTAAATCAGCGCGAACCTCACCGTGGCCACCCCCTCACAGACGCACCTTATTCATGATTTCTGGCTACGCCCCTGATCTAACAGAAAGTTAGGCTATTAAACATGTTGCATTCTATACAGCCTGATTATGTCATTCTTTAAGCTACAGAGCCTAATTAAGAAGCGATAATAGGATATTTGACTCTTTGGGTTCAGAGTTCACAGGCAGTTAAAGGAACACAACCATCATGCAACAGGGAGCAGGAAGGAGATGAGGAACTAACCTCACTGCAAAGTCATCAAATTCAAAGCACAGCAACCATATTATCGGAAATATAATTAACACAAAATCAGACTCCACAGCAAACGGATCAATAAAATATAGTCTGGCCTGTGACATCATCACTTATCTCTCTCTCTGTATGGGCCCTATCTTGCAGCCAGCGCAATTGACTTTCTACACCGACGACGCACGTATCGCTGCTAGTTTGCACCCGGCACCCAGCACAAACATGCAGCCGTTTAGCCTAATTGAAATATTATGTCAAAGATTTTTCTTATGTGTGAAACTGCATAGAAATAGCGTGTGGATTGTGGAAAAAAAAATCCATAGGGGCTGCATGAATGAACACTGTAGTAGACTAATGCCATGCGTTAAAATACGTTGGTTAAATGAACAGCTGATACAGCGGTAACAAGTTGTAAATCAATGCATCTGCAAACACCGTACAGCAAACACATATTTTCTTGACACATACATCGTGTACAAGCCCATAACCTTTAGGATTGATGAGTATTTGATCGTGAGAAAACATTGTTTTTCTGCAAGTGAGTGTTTAAAAGAATGAATGAATGCGGGTGATATTTGGCGCGCAGTTCAACAATATGTGTGCATCCATCTGTTTAAACACACGCAAACTAAACACGTAATGCATAATACAGTCCATGGCGAAGTATATTAACGGGGGGACACATGCATATTATGAACACAAGTCGATAACGATAATGTATACAATACTGGTAACAAACGATGTTTGTTAATGTATTGCCGCATATCATTAAATAGACCCACAGTTGTGGCCACAGGACCGCGTCCGCATGTCATATATGTGTTAAGTTGTCTTTGCCGCAATTGGCATGACGACTCAGTGTTTCTGAAGTTGGAGAAGAAAACACTATTCCATGTGTGAATTAGGCCTATTATTTGGCCATAAACTGAGCCATTTGAAGTTTGAAATTCATGTGGTCATGCATCTGTCTCAGCGGAGAATGCAAACGCGCCGTCAAAATATCAACTCGTCAAGTTCAAATGCGCTCATGGCTCTTAAAGGGGATGGGAGATGGCACTCAGTGCCAGAGAGCCCACAAAGCTGCTTGCGTTTCAGACTTTCATAC